>NC_083648.1:325000-335000 GCF_963576545.1 Limanda limanda | reverse complement strand
TCTTTTAATAGAAAAATTAATCACAACCACAAATTCACCGTCATTGATTTATCTTTTCCGGATCAATCCATGAATATTGAGCCACAGATTTATGAGGACATTGCACCTCAGAGTCCAGCGGGTCCTGTAAGATGGCGGCCTCCAGCAGCAGCACGGCGGCGTTCAGGTCCCCGTCCCGGGCTCGCTCCTGCCCCTCGGCGAAGGCGCTGGTCGTCTCTCTGTACGGGTTGGTCGGGTTGAAGAAGTAACCCTGAACAAAACAAACGCCACTTTGTGAATAAACACAAACGCCAGAGAACATGTCCGTGATGTTTCAGGTTTTTAAAGATCAGAACAACGTGTGGAGTTCCACCGGGTCTCCTTTCACAGCTACACACTTTCATCAACAACTCATACAAAACAATAACGTCATAGATCACTGCTGCAACTATCATTTTCTTTATCCAGCAATCTGACAATTACTATATTAGACTGAGACTTGTACTAAAATCTTTATATTAGTCTGAATTATTTGAATGTTTTGTTTTATACCAGAAGTGAAAAATTCAATAATATGAATTCACTGTGAAGTGAAATGAAATAAATCATTTTCACAGCTGAACATCTCAGCATCAGATCCTCCTCCTGGTTCAGGTGAGAGGTGGAGCAGCCGGGGGGGCAGACACACACAGGAAGTGACCTCTTCTGCAGAGGTCACGTGATCATGTTTACATCACCTGACACATCGTCAGCTCTGATTAAACAAACTGTCCTCACATCTTCATCGTGTGGTCAGCTCTTCGTCACCAGAGGTTCGTGTCCCGTGTTAGAAGCTCGCTCGTTATTTAGGTTCAAAGGTCACAACGTGTTTTTGTTCGTATCAATGAAACGAGTGAAGAAAGAACAGAAGGAAGATGAAAGCATCAAAACCAGGTCAACTCCGTCACCATGGTGATGTAACATCCAATCAGAGAAGGGATTATCTCCGATCACTGAGGATACAGATCTACAGGTCTACATATCTACAGGTCTACAGGTCTACATATCTACAGATCTACAGATCTACAGATCTACAGGTCTACAGGTCTACAGGTCTACAGATCTACAGGTCAACAGGTCTACAGGTCTACAGGTCCACAGATCTGCAGGTCTACAGATCCACAAGGACCGGTGTTTCAACTCACCTTCTCCACAGGGGAGGCGCTGGGCGGGACCGGCTCCTGATCCTCGGACTCCTCCAGCCAGTTCCTCCGAGCTAGCTCCTCCCACTCGGCCTCCATCTTATCCCAGAACTCAGTGTCCGACTGAAAAACACACAACCAGTGAGTGTGTGAGTGTGTGTGAGTGTGTGTGTGTCAGTGTGTGAGTGTGTGAGTGTGTGTGAGTGTGTGTGAGTGTGTGTGAGTGTGTGTGAGTGTGTGTCAGTGTGTGTCAGTGTGTGTCAGTGTGTGTGAGTGTGTGTCAGTGTGTGTCAGTGTGTGTCAGTGTGTGTCAGTGTGTGTCAGTGTGTGTCAGTGTGTGTCAGTGTGTGTGAGTGTGTGTCAGTGTGTGTGAGTGTGTGTGAGTGTGTGTGAGTGTGTGTGAGTGTGTGTGAGTGTGTGTCAGTGTGTGTCAGTTTGTGTCAGTGTGTGTCAGTGTGTGTGAGTGTGTGTCAGTGTGTGTGAGTGTGTGTCAGTGTGTGTCAGTGTGTGTGAGTGTGTGTGAGTGTGTGTGAGTGTGTGTCAGTGTGTGTCAATGTGTGTCAGTGTGTGTCAGTGTGTGTGAGTGTGTGTCAGTGTGTGTGAGTGTGTGTGAGTGTGTGTGAGTGTGTGTCAGTGTGTGTGAGTGTGTGTCAGTGTGTGTCAGTGTGTGTGAGTGTGTGTCAGTGTGTGTCAGTGTGTGTCAGTGTGTGTCAGTGTGTGTCAGTGTGTGTGAGTGTGTGTCAGTGTGTGTCAGTGTGTGTGAGTGTGTGTGAGTGTGTGTGAGTGTGTGTGAGTGTGTGTCAGTTTGTGTCAGTGTGTGTCAGTGTGTGTCAGTGTGTGTCAGTGTGTGTCAGTGTGTGTGAGTGTGTGTCAGTGTGTGTCAGTGTGTGTGTGTGTGTACCTCGACAGCAGCCTTCGCTCTGACAAACTCGTCGTCCTGAGACTCGTTTCTGTTCAGAACGCAACGAGTTCGTCTTCTCTGTCTGGACGCCTCACATTCCTAAAAACACACACACACACACAGACAGACACAGACACACACACAAACACAAACACACACACACACACACACACACACACACACACACACACACACAGTGAGAAACACTAAAAAGCAGCTCTGTCTAATAGTTACGATCATTTGTTACCAAATAAACTGAAGTTTTATCAATTAAAAACGTCCTAATCGTCATAATGTTGTGTTACACTGCACTGGGAGGACTGGTTGTGCAATAGTCCTGCACTGGGAGGACTGGTAGTGCAGGACTATTGCACTACCAATAGTCCTGCACAACTGCACAACCAGTCCTCCCTGCACTGGTTGTGCAGTAGTCCTGCACTGGGAGGACTGGTTGTGCTGTAGACCTGCAGTGGGAGGACTGGTTGTGCAGTAGTCCTGCACTGGGAGGACTGGTTGTGCTGTAGACCTGCAGTGGGAGGACTGGTTTAGGAGTAGACCTGCACTGGGAGGACTGGTTGTGCAATAGTCCTGCACTGGGAGGACTGGTTGTGCAGTAGTCCTGCTCTGGGAGGACTGGTTTAGGAGTAGTCCTTCACTGGGAGGACTGGTTGTGCAGTAGACCTGCACTGGGAGGACTGGTTGTGCAGTAGACCTGCACTGGGAGCACTGGTTGTGCAGTAGACCTGCACTGGGAGGACTGGTTGTGCTGTAGACCTGCACTGGGAGGACTGGTTGTGCAGTAGTCCTGCACTGGGAGGACTGGTTGTGCAGTAGACCTGCACTGGGAGGACTGGTTTAGGAGTAGACCTGCACTGGGAGGACTGGTTGTGCAGTAGTCCTGCTCTGGGAGGACTGGTTTAGGAGTAGTCCTGCACTGGGAGGACTGGTTGTGCAGTAGACCTGCACTGGGAGGACTGGTTGTGCAGTAGACCTGCAGTGGGAGGACCGGTTGTGCAGTAGACCTGCACTGGGAGGACTGGTTGTGCAGTAGACCTGCACTGGGAGGACTGGTTGTGCAGTAGTGCTGCACTGGGAGGACTGGTTTAGGAGTAGTCCTTCACTGGGAGCACTGGTTGTGCAGTAGACCTGCAGTGGGAGGACTGGTTTAGGAGTAGTCCTTCACTGGGAGGACTGGTTTAGGAGTAGACCTGCACTGGGAGGACTGGTTTAGGAGTAGTCCTGCACTGGGAGGACTGGTTGTGCAGTAGACCTGCAGTGGGAGGACTGGTTGTGCAGTAGACCTGCAGTGGGAGGACTGGTTGTGCAGTAGACCTGCACTGGGAGGACTGGTTGTGCAGTAGACCTGCAGTGGGAGGACTGGTTGTGCAGTAGACCTGCAGTGGGAGGACTGGTTGTGCAGTAGACCTGCAGTGGGAGGACTGGTTGTGCAGTACACCTGCAGTGGGAGGACTGGTTGTGCAGTAGACCTGCACTGGGAGGACTGGTTGTGCAGTAGACCTGCAGTGGGAGGACTGGTTGTGCAGTAGACCTGCAGTGGGAGGACTGGTTGTGCTGTAGACCTGCACTGGGAGGACTGGTTGTAGTACCTGTGGTGACGAGTTGAGGCTGTGGACGCTCTTCGTCACTGGATCAGTTTTGAACTCTGCAGACCTGCAGCAGGAACACAAAGAGCTGTTGTTAGCATTAGCGCCACCTGGAGGCGGCAGTGATCACTCCAGCAGAGATAAGGATGTTTTACCACAGCAGTTCACTGGAGGAGTGATGGGAGGTGCATTTCTTCTCATGTCTCCTCCTGTGTCCTCCGTCCTCCACGTCCAGATTCACCTCTTCCCATTTGTCCAGAGGAGACGATAGACTACCTGTAACCATGACAACGACACGATGCCTCAGGTGCGAGTGTTGGTAATGAAACGTTGTTCATGGCTGAACTCTGTTTGAAACGCTGATAAAGATGATTGAAGGACGTGTGGACGTCAGTGTCGGACAGGAAGTCTCATCAGAGTAAAAGCTCAGATTAAAAAGCTTTTAACAAAATGAGCAACAACAGGGGGGGTGGGGTGGGGTGGGGGGGGCGTTGTCTTACCTGAGTCGTGTGACACCCGCTCAGGTGTCCTGGGACGGACGGGCAGGTGATCCACCTCCACCTGGATAAGCTCCGTCTCCTCAGGACACGCTCGCCGTCGAGGACTCATCGAGCTGCCCTTCCTCCTCAGAGGAGTCCTCCTCCTCCTCCCCCCCCCACTGACCCCTCCCGGCTCGCTGAGGTCCACCAGGTTCAGAGCTGTGGACAGAACTCATGGACAGGAGGAAGGACCGGAGGAGGGACAGGAGGAAGGACAGGAAGAGGGACAGGAGGACGGACAGAAGGAAGGACAGGAGTAATAGGAGGAGGGACAAGAAAAGGGACAGGAGGAATGATAGGAGGAGGGACAGGAGGGGGGACAGGAGGACGGACAGGAGGAGGGACAGTGAGCATCTGCTAGTTTAATTTTTTTATCTTATCTTACTCCTTCGTGGGCCCGGTTGGCCGCTGTGAAAAAATCGGTCAAGATCCAACAGGACAAGGACAGAGACATGTCCTCAGATAATGGACGTGTCTCTGTCCTGGTCCTGTTGGATCTTAGAGCAGCATCTGACACCACAGATCTTAGGATTCTGTTACAGAGACTGGAACCACATGTTGGGACCAGAGGTTCTCTGGTGGTTCTAGAGTCACTCACTCACTCACTCACTCACTCACTCACTCACTCACTCAGTCTGTCTGTCTGTCTGTCTCGCACATTAAATAAATAAATAAAGTTCACTTCTCATTGACTGTGACAGTTTTTATCTGGTATTTATATAAATTATTAATAAGTCCAATAATCAATGAGAGAAACTGATGAGATTTGATCAGAACAGCAGAAACGTTCAGCCGTCCACATACTTGCGGCCACATGGATGAATGGCTACGAGCTGCAGAGGTCACTGTGACCTTCATCATGCTGACACTCCACCACAGCTTTACTCCGATTTCAGCTGCGTCTCAGTTACAGGAACAGAGAGAAGGTCAGAGGTGTGAATAACGGACGCTGCAGGTGACAGATGGTCACGGAGCAGGAAGGAGGTCGGCCAAGGACAGGAAGTTAGAGACAAGTGAGGAGGACACAGGAAGTTAGAAAGTTAGAAAACAACAGAGTGAGGAGAGGAGGAGGAGGAGGAGGAGGAGCATGAGTCTTTAACTTCACGTCTAAGGATCCAAGGAACCAGTACAGGCCAGCAGCTGATCTGATTGGCTGTCTGTGCACATGTGTGTCCTATCGGTTGGAAACACAGATCTTGTGGAGATGACGTCATTCACAGAAGTGATCAGGGAGTTAAACTGTTTTCAGACCTGAGCTCCAGGACAGTGAGCAGCAGTGGAGGATCCTCTAGTGTTCACACTGCTCCTTGATTCAGACTCTATACAGGAGCTCAGGAGGAGGAGGAACTGAGTGTGATCCTCCAGAGAAGATCCAGAGACCTGAGGAGCTCAGGCTGGAAGAAGCTGCAGCCTCAGCTGTCAATCAATATCCTCAAATAACTGGTTCAAACCAAACTGATCAGAAACACTTGAACAAACATCAGAGAGAAGAACGACCTGAAACAACACAAACATCTTTAACATTTATTTAACGTCTACTTTTAATTTATTATTTTTCCTCCATGTCCCATCTGCTAACATGGAGGAGGTTAAAGAGCTATACTGCAGCCAGACACCAGGGGGCGATGAAGATGATTTGGCTTCAGTTTCAGGAGCCATCGTGTCGTTCCTCTTTGTTTACAGTCTGATGATTGTGTGTGTGTGTGTGTGAGATCATTAGTGCGTCAGGACTCTACCTGCTGTGTTGGAGGTGAGAGGTCGGGAGGAGGCGGCGTCGCCACGGCTCTCTGACAGGAAGTCATCGATGGAGGGACTCAGCAGGGGGCGACTCTCCTGCTGCTCGCCGACCAGCTGCAGAGAAATGAGAAGACGTGACCGAGACACAGGAAGAGAATCATCAGGGTCCTGAAACTAATTCATCCTCATGCTGATTCATTTTTAAAGAAGGTGCAAAATTGAGACTGAATTGACTATGATCACTTCCTGTTTTTTCAAAATAAAAGCAGCTGAGATGACAGTGAACTGATGAACAGACAACTGAAGGAAACTTAAAACCATCCGGTTTCTACATGAAGTTCTGCAGGAGAAGGAAAGTCTGATATGAAACAAGGTGAGAAACCGTTTCAGGTTGAAACACCTGAAGCTTGTCGACAGGAGTCTGAACCAAACCAACGCAAAAGTAAAAAGTCTCCGTTCACACCTTGTGGCCAGTCTGACACGCCCCCTAACAACCGAGTGAGAGCAGAGGCCGACAGCCAATCAGAACAGAGGGACCAGCTGATCTGTCAGACCCCTCAGTTTGTTTCTCACGTGAACAACACAGCAGCAGACAGGAAGTCAAGTTTGAATTCTGCTGCAGAGGTCACATGGGTCAGTGCAGGTCTGAAAGAAGCTTTGAGGTAACTACTTCCTGCCAGTTACTGAAAGGAATTCTGGGAAATGTAGGACAAAGTGCAACCTTTAATTCAGTGGTTCAGTCTGAGGCCTGGTTCTCTCTGATCACAGACTGTGTGTGTCTGTCTGTGTGCGAGTTTCCTGATCCACGCAGTCGTGTACGTCCACATGTCAACTGG
The DNA here is from genome assembly GCF_963576545.1 of Limanda limanda. Classification (NCBI taxonomy): domain Eukaryota; kingdom Metazoa; phylum Chordata; class Actinopteri; order Pleuronectiformes; family Pleuronectidae; genus Limanda; species Limanda limanda. Next base: position 328,223 of record NC_083648.1, on the reverse strand, counting down.
AAGACGTTAGTGTTTAATCCTGTGAAACTTCGAAGACAAAAAGCAGAATGTCCCAGAAGACCAGGAGACGCTGGTTGGATCAGATGATGAGCACCAACAACAGTCTCACTCACATTCATGCTTTCACAAAATGTTAATTATTATTAATATTATGATTAGTTTTTTATAATCAACTTAAAATATATATTTTAAGTTTCAGGAAAAACAAGAAGAAATAAAAAATGAATCTCTGATAGTGCCACATAACAAACAAGCGTGGTCGTCATGCCAACCTTGGTTGTCACGGTGAGGAGGGGGTTTCCTTCGGAGGAGGCCTTTTTACCAGGAAGCTCCTTCAGCACCATGGCAACGACCCTTTCACCTTTTCCCTACAACAGGTAGATTGACAGGTTGATTGACAGGTGGATTCACTCAGACGCTGAGAACTTCTTCTTCTGGTTGTAATTCATGTTCCGGGTCGTCTGACAGGAAACGTTTACGTGCGTTTCTGTGGAGACGACCTCCTGACCCTGGATTTACTGACCCAGCTGACGCCAGGTTGTTTAACGACCTCACGAGGAAAATAAACAGAATAAATCCGGACGTGATAAAAAGTGAGAATAATGAGTTTTCATTGTAAAAACACGTTTCTACCACGTGAACATGATGAATTCTGAAGCAACTCTTCACTTTTCTATATAAAACCAACATTCTGGTATTTTCACATATTAATCTTTGACTTTATCCTTCTGTAAAACATGTTTGATGACTCGTCCTGTGTCCCAAGATTTCTGGAATCTTAACTTCCTCCCGTGAAAATGAATTCTGACAGTTAGCGCCCACGCACAGGGACGCTGTGACGTCCATGTGCTACACGTGGTTCCAACCTGTGACGTCCAGCCAACACAAACACACACACACATACACACACACAAACACACACACACGCACACACAAACACACACACACACACACACGGATGAACCATAAAACTCACTCTCACTCCAGTTTCATCTGTCACAGGTTTAGCCTAGCTTAGCATAACACAGGAAACAGCTGCTAGCCAGTGCTATGCTAACGTTAACAGCTACAATATCCAACAGTACCTTAGCATAAGGATCAAGATACAAAGGCCACATCTAGATATGATCCAGATACAAACATCTGGATCCAACAACACAGTCTACACACAATGATCCAGATATGTGACAGAATCTAGTTACGAGGATCTAGATCTACAAGATGTTCAGAATACCAGGATGAGATCCAGAATATTCAAACACAGGCACAATGGTCCAGGTACAAAAAAAAGCACGTTCAAGGATCTGGATCCAATCACAACAAAGATTCAAGGATCTGGATCCAATCACAACAAAGATTCAAGGATCTGGATCCAATCACAACAAAGATTCAAGGATCTGGATCCAATCACAACAAAGATTCAAGGATCTGGATCCAATCACAACAAAGATTCAAGGATCTGGATCCAATCACAACAAAGATTCAAGGATCTGGATCCAATCACATGAAAGATTCAAGGATCTAGATCCAATCACAACAAAGATTCAAGGATCTGGATCCAATCACAACAAAGACTCAAGGATCTGGATCCAATCACAACAAAGATTCAAGGATCTAGATCCAATCACATGAAAGATTCAAGGATCTAGATCCAATCACAACAAAGATTCAAGGATCTGGATCCAATCACATGAAAGATTCAAGGATCTGGATCCAATCACAACAAAGATTCAAGGATCCCGATCCAATCACATGAAAGATTCAAGGATCTAGATCCAATCACAACAAAGATTCAAGGATGTGGATCCAATCACAACAAAGATTCAAGGATCTGGATCCAATCACAACAAAGATTCAAGGATCTGGATCCAATCACAACAAAGATTCAAGGATCTGGATGCAATCACATGAAAGATTCAAGGATATGGATCCAATCTCAACAAAGATTCAAGGATCTGGATCCAATCACAACAAAGATTCAAGGATCTGGATCCAATCACAACAAAGATTCATGGATCTGGATCCAATCACATGAAAGATTCAAGGATCTGGATCCAATCACAACAAAGATTCAAGGATCTAGATCCAATCACAACAAAGATTCAAGGATCTGGATCCAATCACAACAAAGATTCAAGGATCTGGATCCAATCACATGAAAGATTCAAGGATCTGGATCCAATCACAACAAAGATTCAAGGATCTGGATCCAATCACAACAAAGATTCAAGGATCTGGATCCAATCACAACAAAGATTCAAGGATCTGGATCCAATCACAACAAAGATTCAAGGATCTGGATCCAATCACAACAAAGATTCAAGGATCTGGATCCAATCACAACAAAGATTCAAGGATCTGGATCCAATCACAACAAAGATTCAAGGATCTGGATCCAATCACATGAAAGATTCAAGGATCTAGATCCAATCACAACAAAGATTCAAGGATCTGGATCCAATCACAACAAAGACTCAAGGATCTGGATCCAATCACAACAAAGATTCAAGGATCTAGATCCAATCACATGAAAGATTCAAGGATCTAGATCCAATCACAACAAAGATTCAAGGATCTGGATCCAATCACATGAAAGATTCAAGGATCTGGATCCAATCACAACAAAGATTCAAGGATCCCGATCCAATCACATGAAAGATTCAAGGATCTAGATCCAATCACAACAAAGATTCAAGGATGTGGATCCAATCACAACAAAGATTCAAGGATCTGGATCCAATCACAACAAAGATTCAAGGATCTGGATCCAATCACAACAAAGATTCAAGGATCTGGATCCAATCACAACAAAGATTCAAGGATCTGGATGCAATCACATGAAAGATTCAAGGATCTGGATCCAATCTCAACAAAGATTCAAGGATCTGGATCCAATCACAACAAAGATTCATGGATCTGGATCCAATCACATGAAAGATTCAAGGATCTGGATCCAATCACAACAAAGATTCAAGGATCTAGATCCAATCACAACAAAGATTCAAGGATCTGGATCCAATCACAACAAAGATTCAAGGGTCTGGATCCAATCACATGAAAGATTCAAGGATCTGGATCCAATCACAACAAAGATTCAAGGATCTGGATCCAATCACAACAAAGATTCAAGGATCTGGATCCAATCACAACAAAGATTCAAGGATCTGGATCCAATCACAACAAAGATTCAAGGATCTGGATCCAATCACAACAAAGATTCAAG
>NC_083648.1:287500-322500 GCF_963576545.1 Limanda limanda | reverse complement strand
TGATGAAACTGTAACCAACACATTCCAGCATGAAATTAATGGATCTGGAAATATTTAACCTCAAAATCAAAGATGAAGATTAATGTGAAACTGAAATGAACAGATTTATCTTTTTGCTGCTTTACGGTAACTGAGTGAAGATAAACTTCTTGGATTTGCCACTGAACAGAATCAGACATGTTTCTGTATGTTTCAATAACATCAGCAATTTTTCTGTGTTATGCTGAAAAACACTTATTAAATCTGAGTTTGAAGTGTTGATGATTCAGATGTTAGAAATAAAACATGGGGGTGAAACTGAGCTGAGGTCGACTGTGACTGACGGAGAATATTTGACCCCATGAAGTTTAGATATTTATAATCCGACAGCTTCAATGTATAATTAATCTCTTGTATGAGAGAGTTTCCCCTGAGACTCAGTGACACTGTAAATACAGGACAAAATGCCCATTTATATACATACAGTCACTGATCATCTTTATATCATGTGTGAACATGTGATTAAATCATATATGAACATGTGATTAAATCATGTGTGAACATGTATGACATGTGATTAGAACGTGTGTGACATGTGATTAGAACATGTGTGACATGTGTTAAACTGTGTGTTGTGTTCAGGTGTCAGTCGGAACCAGGAGACTCACCTGGACCTGGTACATGTCTCAGATTAGCGGGACGCAGGCGGAGCTGCAGCCGCCAGGAGTCCACCGCAGCCCGGGTCCGCTGCACCGCGCCGCTCGGTTCTAAAGCCCCAGGTCTGAGCTCCGGTCCCGGTCCTCTTTGTCCCGGTCCCTTTGTCCCGGTCCTCTTTGTCCCGTCACCGGAGCTGCGGACGCGTCGGGTCCGGTTGTCATGTCGCGGTGTTCCGGTGGAGGACGGGATAAAAACAAACCGAGCTGCTCCGAGTCCAGCTTCCTGTCAGGCTTTTCACAATAAGAGGGTCATTTAGCGGAAACGGACATTAACTGAAATGATAAAAACGCAACATGAAGAAAAGATCAAACTCGAGTCAACACAAGAAACAAAGATAAATTTAATGAATTTCAAAACGTTTTTCAGAGACAAAATGAACCAGGACACATGACGTCACCAGACTTTTATATTAAGTATTTTATTTAAGAACACCTTGGATTCTCTATACATTGTTTTACTTTGAAAACATCTTGCATCACTTTTTGAATACTTGACACATGAAGCACATCTGGACAGATGTTCATCCAGATGTTGGAGAAGAGAAAATTCTCACACACACACAATTTCTTCATTTTGAAAAATGTAATCTTTAATCAAATGGGAGAAACTAACATTTCTCAGTTTTACTGTTTTTCTGCCGGTGTGAAGAAGTCAACTTTCTGAAAAATAAAGGTTATAAAAATGTGAAGTGAAGGCAATGTAGATGTGCCCTGAAACCTGTCTTGTGTCCTGACCAGCAGGGGGCGACTCCACTGGTAGCTTCTATAGAAAGTGACTTCTCACTTTATAACGTCAGTAAACATTCAGGAGTTTCTGTCTCAGTCTCTAGTTTCAAGTCTTCTTCAAACAGCTGATGATCATTTAGTGAATTATGATCATATAGTCAAACAGACCATAAAGCACCGGATGTGTTGGGGGGGTCCACAGTGTGATTGACAGCTGGTAGTGTCCAATGTGCTGGTGGCAAGTGGGCGTGTCATTGAGGTATCAGTCGGGCTCCACCCCCCTCCTCCTAATATGGCTACTTCTGGTTTGAAAAGAACAAGATGGCGCCGGACTAATTGTGAGAATTTAACATTTACAACAAACCAAAAGACTTCCTGTTCACTGCGGCCCTGCCGGTGCTAGGCAACAGCAACATGGCTGTAATATGTACGTTACTTTCAGCATGAGTTAGCATTCTAGCAGTGAGGTGTGGTGATGTGGGAAATAAAGGCGTGATGACAGAGAAAATATGAGACTTATAAATAAACACTTAAATCAGTCAAGTTAAAATGGTGTTAGCACCACCAGAGGGCGGCGTTCAATGAACTCTTCTCATGAACCCGAACACAGTTCAAGTCATCGACCACTCGAAGCTTCCGCCAGCCCGTCCGCGGAGGAGATGCATTGTGGGTAGTTGTTGTTTCTAAGATGTTTCAGATACCATGGCGCTCACAGCTCAGACTTTTACGCTGCTGAACTTCGTTCTTCTTCTTGAATTGTTTCCTGGTGTCGGACCTCGTGACATCACAGGTGACCCTGCCATCAGTGACCTGGGTACCAGCATTAACCAGTTCCTCTGCTGCTGCGGTGGCGTTGACCTCGTCATCCTCTGTGTCCTCGCCGTCAGGGGGGGAGGAAGTGACCTCTCATCCACTGTGGCGACTTTGACGGTGTTTTTCCCGTAGAGACGCTTCTCGTAATGCAGGAGCTGGTCCCAGAATCCGGTATTCAACCTGACCCAGGGCCGACTCTCCTGCACCCAGCGGTGCGCCTGGCACAGCGTCACTCCCCTGTAGCGCATCAGGTACGCCATCACCAGCGCTGGAGAACGGCTCATACCCGCAACACAGTGCACCAGGGTTCCTCCAGCTCGGTTGCCATGGATACGGTCTGCCACCCGGTCAAAGTGGTCACCGAGGCGAGCGCTGGGTAAGTCAGAGACAGGAACCCGGACACACTCCACCCCAGGGTAGGCGGGGCAGGTGTGGCTCAGCGTGGCGTTGACAATCAGGGTGATGCCCTTCTGTGATATCAGCGCTGCGTTGAGGGGGGCGTCGGCGCTGCCGAGGAAGAGGGTGGGGGTGATCTGAGAGACGGACATGAAGCCCACCTGTCAGGAAACACACTGCGGTTAGTTCACTACTGGGGACCAGGCGGAAACGCCAATATCAGTTATCTGTGATTGATTATTCATGTCTTATCAGTTGTGTCAAAAACCATATGTCAATAACATGAAAAATGTCCAGGATTGATATCTTAGCTTAGCACAAAGACTGGAGACAGGGGAAACTGTTAGCCTAGCATAGCACAAGGACTGGAGACAGGGGAAACTGTTAGCCTAGCATAGCACAAGGACTGGAGACAGGGGAAACTGTTAGCCTAGCATAGCACAAAGACTGGAACAGGGGAAACTGTTAGCCTAGCATAGCACAAAGACTGGAGACAGGGGAAACTGTTAGCCTAGCATATCACAAAGACTGAAGACAGGGGAAACTGTTAGCCTAGCATAGCACAAAGACTGAAGACAGGGGAAACTGTTAGCCTAGCATAGCACAAAGACTGGAGACAGGGGAAACAGTTAGCCTAGCATAGCACAAAGACTGGAGACAGGGGGAATTGTTAGCCTAGCATAGCACAAGGACTGGAACAGGGGAAACTGTTAGCCTAGCATATCACAAAGACTGAAGACAGGGGAAACTGTTAGCCTAGCATAGCACAAAGACTGAAGACAGGGGAAACTGTTAGCCTAGCATAGCACAAAGACTGAAGACAGGGGAAACAGTTAGCCTAGCATAGCACAAAGACTGGAGACAGGGGGAATTGTTAGCCTAGCATAGCACAAGGACTGGAGACAGGGGAAACAGTTAGCCTAGCGTAGCACAAAGACTGGAGACAGGGGAAACAGTTAGCCTAGCATAGCACAAAGACTGGAGACAGGGGAAACTGTTAGCCTAGCATAGCACAAAGACTGGAGACAGGGGAAACTGTTAGCCTAGCATAGCACAAAGACTGGAGACAGGGGAAACTGTTAGCCTAGCATAGCACAAAGACTGGAGACAGGGGAAACTGTTAGCCTAGCATAGCACAAAGACTGGAGACAGGGGAAACTGTTAGCCTAGCATAGCACAAAGACTGGAGACAGGGGAAACTGTTAGCCTAGCATAGCACAAGGACTGGAGACAGGGGAAACAGTTAGCCTAGCATAGCACAAGGACTGGAGACAGGGGAAACAGTTAGCCTAGCATAGCACAAAGACTGGAGACAGGGGAAACTGTTAGCCTAGCATAGCACAAAGACTGGAGACAGGGGAAACTGTTAGCCTAGCATAGCACAAAGACTGGAAACTGAAGTCAGCTGATCGCTCTCACCCGTCGTCTCCAGGTTCACGTCTGTGAACTTTTGATCCGTCGTACGACCTGCTCCCTTCTTCAGCTGCCGGGGTGAAATGCATGCTGGGATACCATGGCAGCTGGTTCCTGTGTAAGCTCAGTACACACACTGTAGATGGTTGTGTGCCAGTCTTCCAGCCAATCACCTGAAGGGTTATTCTTGGATGGACAGCTGGAGTCATGTGACCTGACACATGAAGATTCTCAGTCATGGAGTCTTCGTCACTTCTGACTGACGGAGGCGTCGGGTGTTGTTACTTGAAAGTTGCTGTTGTGAGTCATTAGGTCACTGGAGTGTGTGTGTGTGTGTTTGTGGGGGGGGGGGGGTCAAAGGTCAATCTTTGATTCAGATTCTCTGCCAGGAGCTTTGAGGAATCCAGACACGGAATGTGTTTCACACGGACTTTTATACCTGTTGCACAACGAGCGTGATTAAGCCTCTAAAGTTCACTGATCACATTTCCTGTCCTAGTTTCCAGCACCAGTTCTTCTTCTTCTTCGTTCCTGTGTGTTTACAGATTACAGACATTTGGCCCATACATTTCATTTATGGTGGTGCCTTCAAGTGCTGTTGAAAAACCAACACTTGAGAACAACCAAGCTAAAGTCTCCCTGTGAGCACAGGCAGGTCACTCACTGAAGCACAGCGGGCCGAGTGCTGTTCATTTCATTGATTACACCAGAATAATTAAAATAAAAGTCAGTGTTTCGGCGTCGTCTGCTCACAGCTTCCCTATGTCCTGACGTACCTGAACTCATCACCGGTTTGTGTTCTAACATGTAGTTCTCTATCTGACCGTTGGGGGGCAGGAGGGCACCACGCAGCCGGAAGTCGACATAAGAATAAGCGAAGAAGCCGGTGGTGCTAGCAGTTAGCTGTTAGCTCGCTCCGTCATGGCGGATCTGAACCGACAGCTCCAGGACTACCTGACCCAGTCCAAGGCCGGCGGAGCGAAGACCATCTCCAGCACCGCGGTGGACCTCGGCGACCCGGAGCCGGTTCCCGGGAGCTGGTTCGGGCGCTGGTCCAGCCCCCGGTCCGCACCGAGCTCCGGTTCCAGCGGCGGCTTCTCGTGGCCCTGGTCCTCCGAGCCGGACCCGTGCCTGCCGGGCCTGGGCCGGCGGCAGCGGCTGCTCGGCGCCGCGCTGCTCGCCGGCTTCTCCGCGCTGTGCTTCGGCCTGTCCGCGCTGTACGCGCCGCTGCTGCTGCTCTACAGCCGGAAGTTCGCGCTGCTGTGGTCGCTCGGCTCGCTGTTCGCGCTGCTGGCCGCGGCGCTGCTCCGCGGGCCCAGCCGCCTGCTCGCCGGCCTGCCGCGCTCCCCCGCGGCCGCCGCCTACCTGCTCGCCCTGGCCGGGACTCTGTACGCGGCGCTGCGGCTCCACAGCACCGCGCTCACCGCGCTGGGCGCCGCCCTGCAGGGGGCGCTCATCGCCGGGGCCGTGGTGTCGCTGCTGCCCGGGGGCAGCGCCGGGATCCGCTTCATGGGGGGCATGGCGGCCTCCGCCATCAAAAGGACCGTGACCGGGAAAACCATTCCGATCTGACCGGGGACCGAGCGCCAGGTCCGGGGCGGAGTCAGCGCGCTGCCCCGGACCGGAAGGACCAAGATTTCAGATCATTCCTCCAGGAGCAGGTGTGACGCAAACACCGGACACGAGCTGCTGATTGGTCGGATCCGGTCACATGACTGAGATGGATCTGATTGTTTCATATTAAAATGTAATTAAAAACTAACGTCATGTTTCCTGATCAATCACCTGATGTAAACAGCTGGAGGGCTCAGCTGTCTCACCTGTTTACCTCACCTGTCTCCCCTCACTCTCACCTGACTCTCACCTGTATACCTCACCTGTCTCACCTGTTTACCTCACCTGTCTCACATCCTGTCTCACCTGTTTGCCTCACATCCTGTCTCACTCCCCTCACCCGTCTCAATCACATTCTGTCTCACCTCACCCTCACCTGTCTCACATGCTGTCTCACCTGACTCCCCTGTATACCTCACCTGTCTCACATCCTGTCTCACATGCTGTCTCACCTGTCTCCCCTGTTTACCTCACCTGTCTCACCTGACTCCCCTGTTTACCTCACCTGTCTCACCTCACTCTCACCTGTTTACCTCACCCATCTCACATCCTGTCTCACCTGTTTACCTCACCTGTCTCACATCCTGTCTCACATCACTCTCACCTGTCTCGCATCCTGTCTCACCTGTTTACCTCATCTGTCTCTCACCTGTCTCACCCACCATCTCACCACCTGTCTCACCTCACTCTCACCCATCTCACATCCTGTCTCACCTCACTCACCTGTCTCCCCTCACCGTCCTCTAACACGATGTTAGCCGGGGTCATGTGACTGACAGCAGCTGTGAACGTGTCATCACGTGTGCAGATGTTAAACATCTGTCTGATGCAACAAATCCTAAATCATTTAGATTTCTACACTTTGACCTGAAAGCAGCTTCACAACGATCAGCTGACTGAACAAATCTCACGTCAGTGACACTCGACTCACCCGAGTGTACTCAGGGTATTAAAGTAACTTATGAGACATTTTATTATTCATACAAAGTTTAAGATATAGTTTAATATTTCTACATGTTTCTGGAGGCGACGGTGTAATAAAGACGTCTAACGTTGAACTGTTCTTTAAAGATCTTTTCTGTGAACACGAGCATGAAGTTTGAAGTGTGAATCTTTATTGTCCACCTCAGTGGAACGGTGAAGACATAAAAACATAGAAATCTTTTACAAAAAACGACAAACAAGCTGAAGACAAAAGATTGGGTGAAATAAAAGAGGCGGAGCTTCTCTACAGTATATTACATTAAAATGTCACCTGCTCAGTCCCTCCAATCACAAGCCACCATTCTCTACAGCAGCAGCACACCTGTGTGTCACATGACCACTCATCAGTCCAGGGGGGTCAGGGTGTGGGCTCAGGTCTGGAGGGACCAGGAGGATCATGGGAGTTTTTCCATCGGGACTACCGGCCCCGAACGCCTCCCCTCAGTGCTCCTCTGGGTGGTGGCCCCCCCCTCCGGGGGCCGGGTCCTGGTCCTCCGGGTCCTGGTCCTCCGGGTCCTGGTCCTCCGGGTCCCCAGCCTCCTCGTCCACCTCGGCCCGACGGACCGTAGCTGCCCTCTTCCCTCGGGGGGGGGCGACCTGCAGGGACCAGACCTTCAGACACGTTCCTCCACAACACGCTACGCATTCATCTTTATATGAAAATATGAACCTCCGTCAGCTCCGGGGGACTCTCGCTCTCCAGTTCCTGGTCCATCCTGCCATGGGCGCTTTCGGGGGGGCAGAGACGCCATGTCCATCCCCTGAAGGGACGACGGGCGCTCACGACCAGCTGGTGACGACCCATCATGCATCTGCTGAGCGTCCCGGTAACCATCCGGACCTGTTCACACGAAGACAAAACCGCCAAAATAAGAGTGAGGGAAAAAAATACAATAATGTGGTTTGAGACGGAGACAAGTCTGAAAGTGACCTCTGATGAACCAGAGGTCAGGGGTCAGGGGTCCTCACCTCCTCCTCCTCCTCGGGGGGCTCCTCCTCCTCGAGGTGGTCTCCCTCTGCCTCCGGTGTCCCAGCCTCGGCCCATCTCCTCCGGGCCGTCGAAGCCCTCCTCCTGGCCGCCGTACGCATCGGGGTAACCACGCCCTCCAGGCCGGCCGGGGCCGCCTCCCCCTCTGTACCTGAAGCAGAGACCAGTTCAGACCAGTTCAGACCGGTTCAGACCCGAGTTACTACAGGTCTCACATTCAGGAGTAAAGTGGAAAGCATCTGACCTTTCGTCTCTCCGTCCTCTGAATTCTCCTCCGCTGAACCTGTCCTCAGGACCCCAGTTCCCTCCGTTCCCTCCTCGGTGCCCCCCCCCCCTGTGTCCTCCCCCCCCCTGGTATCCTGGTCCTGGTCTCCAGCCCTCCTCTCCTCTGCCGTGAAAGTCCTGGCCTCCCTCAAAGTCCTGTGGGCCACGCCGACCCTGCTGGTTGTCCCAGTACGGCCCAGTTCCCTGGTCGGGTCCGGGACCCTGGCGGTCCGACGGGCCCATGTGGTGGTTGGGCGGCGGCCCCCGGGGGTCTCCTGCAGGAGAAGAGCCAGTTCACATCATGAGAATAAGCTGACAATCAAATCTCAGTGTTGGTCAAATATCAACTGAAGACAAATGATCATAATTTGATCAGAATGTTCCTGATGGAAACATCAGATTAGAACATAGAAACATTTGAACTTTCACCAACTGTTCCTGAGAAGAATGATCTTCTTAAAACTCACTCGCGCAGTTTGTGTTAAGATTCTGATGTTTTGTTATCTGGGACTCACACTGACAAGCTTCTTATTAATATTTAATAAGTGCCATAGTTGTATTCATACAGTGGAGGCCTGGAGTGGTAGACAGTGTATGTGGTGACGTGTGTCTGAGGCTGAAGTGGAACCGGCACCAACTCATCTGTCTCTCACCTTTGCTGCCGGGCCCCTGGGGCCCCTGGGACCCCTGGGACCCCTGCGGACCCTGGGACCCCTGAGGGCCCATCCCGTGCATCACTGGTCCCGAGTTCGGACCCTGCAAAGACCACATGATCAGAACCTTCAAATCCTGCTCCGGCTGATCATCAACATTCCACATCAGTCACAGACTCACCTGGTGCATGTACGGGGGCCCCTGCATGTTGCCGGGGGGCCCCTGCATGTTTCCTGGAGGTCCGTGCATCCCTCCTGGGGGCCCCTGCATGTTGCCCATCCCATAATTGTTTGGCATGTTGTTGTGTGTCCTGGGTGGGGGGCCCATCATTCCACCCTGCATCGGCCCCTGGGGGCCCATCATGTTTCCTTGAGGTGGCATCATGCCCCCCTGAGATGGAGGTCCTTGAGGATCCCTTGGACCCATTCCCCGAGGGGGGGGGCCCATCATCCCCCCAGGAGGGCCCTGCATCCCTCTGGGGCCGGCCCCCATGCTGTGCGGCCCTGGAGGACCCATGTTTCTATGAGGGCCAGGATGTCTCTGCATGTCTGGAGGTCCCATCATGCCCTGAGGCCCCTGGTGAGGCTGGGGTCCGGAGGGGGGGCCCATCTGTCCGGGGGGAATGAACGGGGGCTGCATACCTCCAGGGCCCATGGGGGGGGGCATCTGCTGAGGAGGCATGTTGGGGTGAAACCCCTGCTGGCCAGGAGGCATGGGGGCCCCAGGACCTGCAGGGCCCCCCGGGCCAGGGAAGGGGGGCTGTGGGGGGGGGCCCATGCCCCCGTCGGAGCTCATCCGCTCCATCTTCATCTGCTGCACCAACCAACACAAGGTCTCATGAGATTCTGTCTGCAGGTGACTCATGTGACGATGAGTTTTACTTTAGTGTTAATGTTCAAATGAGTGGTTGTTCTGTTCCAAAAGAAGGCGGAGCCTCTCACCTCCATCAGCTGAGGGTTGTTGTACATGTCCTGCTCCATGTCGGCCTGAGTCTTCTTCTTCCCCTCCAGCTTCTGCTCCACCTTCCGCTCTTTGGACTGATCTCCAGGCGGCATCATAGGAACCTTGTTGTCGGCCCAGGCCTGAGGTGAGAGGTGAGAGGTCACAGGTCACAGGTCACAGTGAACACTCAGCTGCTTCTGGACGTGTCCAGATGTTGACCTGCTGCTCGGCTGCTTACCTGTTGGAACTGGGCCGGGATTGGTTTGGCGTACGGCACCTTCTTCTGAGGAACCTTCTTGGCGTCTTTCCCCATGACCTCGTCCATGCCCCAGTCCAGACCAGGGATGGACATCTCCACCTCCGGGGCGGCCTCCTTACCTGGAGACACACGTTCCAGCTGAGCAACACCGACATGACACTACTGTGTTACAATACTTCATCTGACTACATGAACATTTGAGTTTTTAGACCCAATAAAGTGCAAATCATGCGTTTTTACTGCTGACGAGACAGAAAATGATGAAACAAGAACCGGTTTAAACAGGAAATTAGTTCAACTGAGCAGATTAAATATGAAGGTTTGGAGATTAAATGTGATAAAACATTGAAATACTCTGAGGTCCAGGATGAGACTTACTGCTCTGCTCCTGCTCCATGGCGGCCTTCAGCTGCTCGGGGATCCCCATACCGGGGATGCAGGCCATGCTGTTCAGATCCATGTCGTCTGAAACACAAACGCACAAACATCAGCTGTGAAGTCACAACCTTTGTGTTGCGTCGGCTCCTCGGACACTCACCGTACTCCATGCCGTCCTCCGACATCCCCGGCAGCAGGTTCAGGTTGTAACGGTCTCTCATCTTATCTCCGGGTCGATTCCTCGTCCAGAATTTACTGAAAATAAAAACAGATGTGAGTGTGACAGCAGCAGGTGTTTCAATGAAGCGTCCACAGGCCACTTTGTGTACAGGAAATACGTGTGTTGTGAGGACGTGGTTCAGACATTGTGTGTATACCTGGTGTGGTCGTTGGAGCCGGAGCACAGGATGTGACCCAGCGGGTGCCACGCCAGACTCCAGATCATTCCCTCATGAGCCATCTCCATCCCCCCCACCTCCTTCTCCACCCTGACAACAACAACAACAAACACCTGAGTACACAACACATTGATCAACCTCATGGGAGTGTGCGAGTGTGTTTGTGTCATTTTTACCCAGTGTGCCAGAAGAGCAGAGAACCATCAGAACCTCCGCTGGCAAACAGGCCTTCGTGGACGGGATGCCAGGCCACCGCTGGGAACATAGAACCAGAAATAACAGACATCATTCAGACTCTAACATACAGGAGGTCTATACTGTGGCCAGCCACCAGGGGGCAGCCCAGATGATTTGGCCTCAGTCTGAGGAGCCTTCACGTCATCCTGTGATATGGAAGGCCGTGTGGTATTGGTTTGTTCTCTCACCCGTCGCCTCCTTCTTGTGTCCTCGGAACACCTGAAGCTCCTCCTTCAGGTTTCTGATGTCAAACAGTTTGCACAGGTGGTCACGTGACGCCGTCAGCAGCCAATTACCATTCAGGTTCCACTTCACCTCCATCACCGTGTTCTTATGGGCGTGGCTGAGGAGAGAGAGAGCCAGCGGGTGAGGGCGGAATGATCTGGTTTCATTATTTGACTACAGCAGAAAGGTTAAAGGTCAAACGAGTTCCACTTCGAGTTCCTCTTTCACAGGAACCTGAGTTGATTGGCTCGGGCTTCACCTGAGTGTTACCAAAACGTGCAAGTCCTCCTTTAGTGTGTGTAACTGTGTGTATGTGAAGTGTGTGTGTTACTGTGTGTTTGTGAAGTGTGTGTGTGTTACTGTGTGTATGTGAAGTGTGTGTACTCACAGTGTAGCCAGACTCTGTCCAGTCTTGGGGTCCCAGAACTTGATTGGCTGTTGACTGTCTTTACTGCCAGAGACCACCAGGCCTTTAGTGGGATGCCAGTCAACACACTTCACATCAGCGCCATGACCTGCACACACACGCACACACACACACACACACACACACGCACACGCACACGCACACGCACACGCACACATGCACACACACACGTACGTTACCATCGTGTAGGTTGTTAAATGTGAATCAATAAGGATCAATTACATATTGATATGTTTAACATGCCAATATATAAATACATTTTCTTAATTTTAGCACATGATCATTAACAGTCCCTGGTCCTCCTGTCACATGACGGGTCTCTGCCCTCAGGCGTGAGGCCGGGGGGGCAGGGTCGTACCTCGGAGGATCCGTTCCTCGTGGCAACGCAGGAAGTCCCAGATCCGAACCGTGCCGTCGTCTGAGCAGGTGGCGAATTTATTATCTGTGGGGGAGAAACTGGACGAGACGAGAAGCTGTTACCGACAACAGACAGGAAATGGGACATCACATGGACATGAACTTCCTGGTAGACACATTTACAGAACAGGTTGGAGGTCAGAGGTCACCCGAAACAGTCACAAACCCCCACTCCACTGTGAGAGCTTCACTGACCAACCAACCACCATCACCTCAGTCCAGTAACTCTACATCCACAAGTCACATGACCTGTCAGACTGGTGGTGTAAGCAGGAAGTAGATAGTCTACTCTGCAGTTGGTTGCTTAGTTACAGAAAACACTATGAACGAGGGACAGCGATGGAGAGAGAGCAGATTTCTGAGTGACGACGAGCTGGAACCGTTACTGACAGTTGAGGCTGATACGTGGTTTGTGTGGTTTTGTGTGGTAGTTACACATGTCGCTGTGAGCATTCAGTTTATGAAGGAGTGTGCGTTGCTCTACAGTTACACAACCCAACACTAGTGGCTGTAGAGTTTCGATGCTTCTATGTTGTTTCTTCTGGTTTCAGATCAAGGTTGATCTCAAGTTGGAGCTGATAGATGTTTAAGGGAAATTACTGTTTTTAAAGAATTGCAATAAAGAAAACAAAGACGGAGGAGTTGGTCTGTAGCCATTAAACTACTGAGGCGAAGCAGCAGCTTCCAGAGACACGTTCTGCTACAGGCCTCAGAGGACCTGGGTTCTACCAAGGGTTCTACCAAGGGTTCTACCAAGGGTTCTACCAAGGGTTCTACCAAGGGTTCTACCAAAGGTTCTACCAAGGGTTCACGTCTACTCGTCAGGTTCACCGGAGCTACAGCGTAGATTCCAGAATTGGGGTTAAGTGTTAACGCTTTGTATTCAACGAGAGTCATGTGACTGATAAGAACCAATCAGGAAGAGAACATGCGTCTGCTTCTTCAGTTAAAATACTTTTAATCACAATTAATGAAACTTAACCACGTGTTCAACATGTTTGAATGAATCACACTGGTTGATGTGAGGTCATCATGTATGACCTCACAGAGACCAGGAATATTAACATGTCTAAATGTCTCCACCTGCTGGACAACTAGGGGAACTTCACTAAATAGAGTAAATAAAACACACATGCAGTCAGTCACCCCCCTTAACGTGAGTGTACTGTATACTACATGCGAGTGTAACGTGTACTTCATGTGTACTACATGCAAGCGTGGTGTGGACTATAAACTACTGTATCCTACATGTGTGTATTACATGCAAGTGTACTGTGCTACATGTGAACTATATGGGTGTAGTCCATGTGAGCATACTGCTGCTAGGTCACAGATTTCCCTGTATCTCATCTTTGTGCTAAGCTAGGCTAACAGTTCCCACTGGTCAGGTTTTGTGCTTAGCGAGTATAAAGGCCCCCCCTTAACTTGTGTTTAGCCGAAGTTACAGTTAACCTGCTTCCAGTGTTTGTGCTAAGCTAGGCTAACGGCTTCCCAATACTTCCAGTGTTTGTGCTAAGCTAGGCTAACGGATTCCCAATACTTCCAGTGTTTGTGCTAAGCTAAGCTTTAAGATTTGTAAGAATCTTTGTTTTTTTACCCAAGAACGGCACTTTATTTAAAAACGTGATATTTGCATTGGGAGCCGGCCCTCTCTGAGGCAGTAACCTTAACCCCGACTGGACAAACTAAACCTTTTGAGTTTTAATGACTGAAACCACCTCAGGTGATTCTCTGCCTCCAGGCTGAGCTCAGGTCACACGTGAGCCTGAATCAAACTCAGAGTTTTGAGGAAGCAGGAGATGTTGAAGTTCACAGCTACCAACACCAAATTAAAGTCCTTATTTCTGTGATGAAGTTTAAACCTTTAAAACTTTCAGAAAGAAAAGAACCTTTAACATTTTTAAAAAACATAAGTTTGGATTTTAACTCCTGAATTGGCAATTTTATAATTATTGCCAAATTTGACAGACATCTGCCAACATCTCTTGAAACATCAGGGCGCAACTCAAACACAGATAACTCAGTTTAAACTTGTAAATAATAATCACACTACACTAAATGTTGTATCTTAACATAAGGTTCGTTAGAATAACTAATTATCAAGATATAAACTATAAATCAAATAAAACCGTAACTATAATTCCAGAAAAAAAAAATGTAAAAACAAAGTCTTAATCTGATCACATTTGCAGCTGTGGACTTCCACTTTCCACACAGCCTGTGACTGACAGCCTAGAGGATCATGGGTAATGTAGTTTGAATTAGACAGGTGATGGTTCCTAGACTCATTCCACTCAGCGTACTGGTTCTGCTGAGGGAGTGTGATGTCATCTGCAACCTGATGAAGTCATCTAACTTAAACAGTGGAGGTGAGGAGTGAGACTACCCTGTTGCATTGTGGGAGATGTAGGCTAGTGTTCGTACTGAGTGAGGAAGTTGTTTTTAATCGTCTCCTTCTCAAACACCAACAGGAAGTGGAAGACGGCGGTGTGGTTAACGCTCGCTGTGAGACTCGAAGGATTCAAAGTTTATTTAAACCATCTACAGGCGCCTGTCAGGTGACCTTCAGGACAGCAGCAGCAGGACTGTGTGCAGGAGCTTCTATTTATTCACTTTATTGATCCCTGCTAAAACTTTATTGTATAAAGTCAATCCCCCCCTCCCCACTGGGCCTACCAAACATGTTGAGTAAATGAATGATGACTTTATTCAACACAGAGAAACAGCTCATCAGCCACATCAGGCAAAATATCAACAACAGATCACTGCAGTGTTGCAACAGCACACACATACATCTGTCATTAATCAACCACAACAACATATGGCAAGAGGTGAGGCAGCACCACCTTGTGGCTGCAGCATGGTACTGCAGTGCCGAACGTAAGCGGTAGAGACTCAGGTTAACTACAGAAAATGGTAGATTGGGTATAAACCTGGCTTCTCTAATGGCCTCCTTGTGAGCCTGGAACATCTTGACGTTGTTCATGTTGGACTGCCAGTACTTCACGTAGCCGCCGTGGTCCGCAGTCAGCATCCACATGTCGTTGTGAGACCAGGTCATGGCACGCACTGGACTGTCGTGGGCCTGCAGGGGAGACAGGAGGGAGTGATGTCATTACCATTCAGCTGACCACATCACAAGGTCGTCTGGAGCAAGCGTTTACCTGTAAGATGGTCTCGAAGTTGAAGGTGAGTCCGTTCCACAGAGTGAACTCTCCGCTGGACGCTCCAGTGACCAGACGTCGACCCTCAGGAGTCCACTGAGCAGGAAACACACACATTAATCTGGGGATTTGTGTTCTGCACTATCTGCGTACGCTCATTCACAATAAAAGCATTAGATATGAGCCTTTGTACGAAGGGAAAGAGATGCAGCAGCTCACCCTGATCACAAACACAGGACACTTGACTTTGTTGGTGGAGGTTCGGACAAACTTGGTGGTGACAGCGTTCATGGGATTGTTCAACATCCCGATCGGAGGAACCAGCTGCAACACAGTGAATGTTCATCTTCAACAAATGTGTTGGTTTCATGTTATACTGAAGATTTCACGATACAAGTTTATTATCATGTGAGCAAACAAGTGAATATTTAAATTAGAGACAACAGCTTCCTGTTACTCTTCTGTTCATTCACGGTTCCCACCCCCGTAGAATAATAATGATTCAAATGTTTCTCTCATTCAGACTCGAAGCAGCTGGATTATTTTTCACATGCTTCTTATTAACTTGAATTTTTAGTATAAAAAAAATTATAGTTTAGATTTGTTTCTATCTTTAAATTTCTTTTGTTAGGTCTGATGTGTGAGAATCAGCTGATGTTCATCTTCTGAATTCAGTTCAGTGAGAATCAAACTGCAAATTTAAAAAGACAAATCTGAACAGTCTTCACTTCACTGTTTTCCACTTCCTGCACGAAGAGAGGAATTGACTCATGGCTGTGCTTCAACTGAGCGAGGGGATGAAGCCGACCAAAGGTTTGAGACATTTCTGATGGTCGGGAGAAATTCATCGCTCCCTCGTGCACTGCACGGCAAACGAGGAAGCTTAATATCTTACAACTCTGAAAAGAGTCAGCCTCAGCAATCTGGATAAAAACTGTCTTAGATCGTTCAGTGTTTGTCCAACTTGACATCGGGATTCCTGTGACAAACAGGCGTTAAGCTAACAAACAAATCTAGTAATGACACGGATGCTTAGTTTGGTTATACTGACGTCGTTGTAACATCCTGCGTCGGGCTGGATGGCTCTGAAGTCTCGATAGTCTCGCTGCCACAAACGGTTCTGCACAGAGAAACACAGAAAGTCACTCACAGATGAAGAACACAGCCTGTGATTGGTCAGCTTCTGAACATTCACAGGTTAACACATCACACACGTCAAACTGAAGCAGCTGGGGATGACAACAGCAAGTTAATCAGTGACAGCATCCAGCCGTGGAAAAGCAGTAAAGTGTCTGATGTTATGTCTCCAGCTCACATGATGAAATACTAATAAAGTTTAATTTAAATCAACATCTGCAACATCGCACACGAGCGTTCCCACTGTTTATTAAATCAAGTTGAACAGGTGGTCACCTCCAGGTATCTGATGACAGACGGGTTGTAGTCGATGGTTTTGCGGTTCACCGCCTTCCTCATGCGTTTCCCATCGAAGGTGAGCTGCTGCATCGCCTGCTGCTGGGCGAAGTCCGGCCTCTTGTAGAACACCTGCCGCGGCGCCTGGTGCTGGAAACGCGGCATGTGGAAGAACCGCTGCGGTGAGCCAATGTCTGTTGCCATGGTGACGGGCCAAACCTGTAGGTTGCGAGACCAGGTGGGAAGGTCAAAACACTGGTCAGAGACTGGTATAAATACAGATTCAGTTCATCAACATTACTGAAGCCTGAGCAGAAACATAGATGATGTCAGTGAAATAAATAGGTGTCACAAACTGATCCAGGACTCTGAACAAACCCAGAGCGAGTGATTCAGTCTGTTCTGAACCATTCATCTGTTCAGACATCCTGGTCAGAGTCAGCAAACAGCAACCAGGAAACTGAACATTCATCTCAACATCCATCATTGATAACATCTATTACCATCAGTTAGCGTCAGGGGGAAATCTGAAGCAAACAGTCAAGCTTAGTGAACAAAGCTCACATACGAACCACGTGCATCACAACTCGGGCTAAAACCAACGACTGCTCCGTGATGGATTCATCCACAGGATGTTTAGAAACTGATCAAACAAATGAACGTGAAGGAAAAGGTGAGAAACAGTTTCTCTCATCAACACGAGCAAAGGTCACATGACAGACGCTGAACACTTTGCAACTGCTTCCAGTCTTTGTGCTAAGCTAAGCTAAGCTATGCTAAAGACTCTCTGGACTGACGCTGCTCAGATCAACAGTTACTGATTCTCACAAGACAAAAAAAAAAAAAAGTGGCCTTAAAGGGACTCTTACCTTTGTTGCATGTTTACACTTTTTTTGGATAAGGTTAAATTGGTATTAATAAGGTAATGACACTCTAAAATGCAAGACAGACCCACCAGGAGTAAAAACAAACAATTATTTCACTCTCATAATATTTAGTGAAAACTTCAACCAATAAAATTCTTCGGACCGAAGGACCTTATTGGCCGACAGACCTGTCTGTTTGCTGCATGGACATGCAGGTTTTCCGTCTGCTTCTTGTGGCGCATTCGGGCCCGCGTCATCATATGTGAATGTAAATGTATATAACTTACCGAATCCATTGCTTTGGTAAACAAAAACTCACGTGCGTGCGCGGAGGCAGTAGGTCGTAAGTCTGCTTGTAAATAAAGTTTCTTCAAAAAAACACCGCGGATGGGAACGAGGGGGTGGGGCATTGGAGGAAGGCGGGATGATTTGAATGTGCTGTAATTCTCAAATGCAACAAAGGTAAGAGTCCCTTTAATTATTTTAAAGAAATTATTGATTAAATCTCAAAAGAAAAAACAGTTCAAAGACACATCAGCTGATTCAGTTATTCTAATAAACGCTGCAGAGAAAATGTTTCAGGAATCACTTTACAACCGAAACTCCAAAAGAGTTTTATGGACTCACGCTAGGGATGCACCGATCCGCTTTTTTCACCTCCGATACCGATACCGATATCTGAGGTTTAGTATCGGCCGATACCGATCCGATACCGATACTAATTAAACAGTCGGATTCCCCTGGTCCGCATCAGTTCTAAGTCGCCCGCAGGCAAGTTCACCAACTTTGCAACTCCGCCGGTTCCGTTCAAACTGAGCAGGGCGGGAGATCCGGACCGGGACCCGTCCGGCACCGGGCCGGCGGAGGGACCGGGAGCCGGAGCGGGACCGGGAGCCGGACCGGGACCCGTCCGGCACCGGGCCGGCGGAGGGACCGGGACCGGGAGATACAAATACTTGGCTCATTCAACTTTGTTTTTGATAAACTGTTTAATTTGAATTACAGTGAATTCCTCCAGAAAGATACTTGAATTTCACTTTGTGTTTTGTTGCGTTTTAAAATATATTCTTTTAACTTTAATGGACCACGCGCTTTCACAAATGTATATTGTGAAAGAGATTTTGAAGAGATGTTGGACTTTAAAAAGGCAGATTAGCAATAATGACTTGTAGTGCATACTTGTCAGATTTCTTTGTATTTAAGAGATGATTAATTAAATATGAATAACAAGTTTCCATTATCATGTTAATCAAGTAAAAAATTGTTCACATTGGTGTATTAGCTCCGCCGGTGAAAATGTCTCGTTTGACTTATATTTGAGAAGATGGGTCGGTTGTCCCTACATCATCTGCAGGCTCTCCTGCATGGAGCGCAGGAAAAGCATTAATAGGAAATCACTGCTCTTTTTTAAACTGCACATCGGAGACGCTTGCTTTTCATGTCCAGGCCGAGGTCAACACATCAGAGCAACAGACTCGGTTCAGCCGCTGCTGCCACGCTGCTCTTCCACAGATTCAAGGTCTCGCAGAGTCCGGTTCACAGCTGAACAGAGAAAATGATCCGTCAGCACATTTGCAATGTGATGGACAGTCGTCTCACTGTGTCTCTCACAGACGTTTGGTCCTTTAAGACAAACCTTTGTAAAACCAGCGCTGGCAGCAGAACTTCAGCCGATGTGAACCACACGCAGCCGCTGCCCGGGCGCCATTCATACAGGTCTACAGTAGTTATTGTAACATGTGTGACTGCTCATCACGATACCGTTCTGGTATCGGTGTACAGTGCAACACTCATGTCAACACAGATCAGTTCAACACTAACACCTGGTGTGGATGCAGCCTCACTGAGCTCCTGTCATCATAACTTTACAGGATGAACAATAAAACATCTCCGTCTCCATCTGTCTCCTGCAGCTCAGCCGGGTGGCTCTGCACCTATGAACCTGCTCGTGGTTTGTATTGATACAGATCTTCTCTGGTCGTGAGGAGCCACAGCTCTGCTCCTTCACAACGGGAACACTTCAGACCTCCACCAGGTCCAGAGGAGCAGCTGGTCCAGGGCCGTGTGGTCGGGTTCCATCAGGGGACTGACGTGGAGAAAACACCTGTGACACCATCTCACTGAGGAACTAATGACGACACATGTCAATCATGTTCAATGATGTTCAATTGATTCCCGCTCTGCTGCTTCACAGCTCGGGTCCTGTCCCCGGGCTCCAGGTCCCCTCCAGTCCCCGGGCTCCAGGTCCCGTCCCCGGGCTTCGGGTCCCGTCCCCGGGCTTCGGGTCCCGTCCCCGGGCTCCAGGTCCCCTCCAGTCCCCGGGCTCCAGGTCCCGTCCCCGGGCTTCGGGTCCCGTCCCCGGGCTCCAGGTCCCCTCCCGTCCCCGGGCTCCAGGTCCCCTCCCGTCCCCGGGCTCCGGGTCCCGTCCCCGGGCTCCGGGTCCCGTCCCCGGGCTCCGGGTCCCGTCCCCGGGCTCCGGGTCCCGTCCCCGGGTCCCGTCCCCGGGCTCCGGGTCCCGTCCCCGGGCTCCAGGTGCTCCTGGATGAGAACATGAGACCGGGAGAAGCCCCTCGCATCGCCCGGTCTCCCCGCAATTCCCGGTGTCGTTGCGGGGAGACGGGACAGCAACACCACGCGGCTCCCGGGCGCTGGCGGCTAGTAAACACGGAGCTCCATCAGCAGAGCCGCCCGGCGGACACCCCGGAGCCGGCCGGCGGACACCCCGGAGCCGGCCGGCGGACACCCCGGAGCCGCCCGGCGGTCACACCGGAGCCGGCCGTTAACATTTAAGTCGTTAACGTCTCTAACGACGATCCCGCTGCCTTTAGCTAACAGCGCTAGCAGGCTAACAGCGCTAGCAGCGCTAGCAGGCTAGCAGCGCTAGCAGGCTAACAGCGCTAGCAGACTAACAGCACTAGCAGGCTGTTCGCTAGCAGTCTAGCAGGCTAACAGCCCTAGCAGGCTAGCAGTCTAGCAGGCTAACAGCCCTAGCAGGCTAACAGCGCTAGCAGGCTAACAGCGCTAGCAGGCTAACCACCGGCCGCTGCCTTGCATGGCCGGGTCCTGCTCGACACGGTCCCCGCAGCACGAGCCTCACACGCCGGGTTGTGAACGCACCGCCGGACGGAACCTGGACGGAACCGGCTCCTCTGTTCGGCCGCCGGAGGTAAATGGCGGCCCGGTCATAGCAACAAATACGCGCCGCAGCCACGGAACTCACCAGCAGTGTCCGCAGCAGAGTCCGCTATCTGCGGGTCATGAAGCCGCCGGCCTCTTCGGGTCGTGCCGCTGCTCTCTGCGGGAACACGGAGCTCTCAGTCGGCGTGGGGCTGTGAACGAGCAGCTCTGGTCCCTTCAGCCTCCAACAGACGCCATCTTGACGCTTCTTCTACTCCGCCACAAAGAAATGCATGCTGGGACGTTTTCTCAATGGGCGGGAGATCATGGCGTCATCGCGCTTTGAACTCTGGGAATTGTAGTTTGACATTGATCCCAGTTATGACAGTTTATTTGTGTGATGTGAATTGTTTTGCTATATTCTGGGTTTTTTTGTGGCATCTGTTAAATGTTGATCTGAATCAGTTTTTCTCTATGTTTGGTTTAAAGTGTGCTGATGATGTCACTGTGGTCAGGTGGAAGTTAGCGTCACCCTGGTTCCTTCAACTCAGGTTTATGATTCCAACAACTGAAAAATTAAAGGTGTTGGAAGCCTGAATATGTGCTGTTGTGGCGATCTCAAGGTGTTCTGTCGTGACTTTAATCCAGGACACCGGTGGATCTCCAGCAGCCGATCTTCTTCTTAACCAGACCTGCTGGATTCACCTGTTGACAAATGGGTCCGACAAATACCCTGTGGGTTTGTGTTCAGCGAAAAAGTGACGTGACCGAGACAAGCGTCTTGACATGCGTAAACTATGAGTCATAACGGAGAGGATTTGGTAATTTTTCAAAATAAAACACCGTTTTATTTTGAAAAATGACCGGATAGTAGATAAAACTATAAATTTACACAAGGTTAGTCGCTATGCTTAAAAAGACAACAAATTTCTACTTAAATTAGTGTTAATACTGTAGGCCAATCACTTTATTTCATTGGGCCTAATGTGGTAAAAAAAAACACTGTTAAATGACTGAGACAGTTATTTTGTATAAAGTTAAGTATTAAAAGGGAGTTTTGTACTTCTGCTTGATTTGAAGGCCTGTTAACCTGTTGATTACAATAAATAGGTCTAAATAATATGTGTATTGTGTGACTGTTCAGTACTGTTCAAATTCATTACATATAAAAAGCAGACATAAAAGTAACTTAAAAGTTACTTTCCCTAGTAACTAATGACTTTTGATATACCGTAACTGGTGAGGTAAATCAATTACTTTTATAAGAAGTAACAAGTAACTGTAACTAATTACTAATTTTCAGTAACTTGCCCAACACTGTAACAAATAACTTGTTTTTCCTCTTATAGAAAAGCTGGAAACAGTTTGAAAGAGCTGGTGTCACCGAGCTGGGAATGACGTCACACCGGGTTCCTTGAATATTTGGTCTGAAGTCAAAGAACAAGAATGGAACAATGTTTAAATTAGTCGACTCGCCAGTGTAAACAAAACTAGTTCCTGATAAGACATAACGTTACGTGTTACATACTAACACCATGGTAACACGTCCACAGACAGTTATTGGACAAAACAAATTTAAAGACAGAAGTGATAATAAACAGTCAAAACTACTGCCTATTGATGATACACAGAGCAGCCATGTTGGATTTCAATATCAGGTGTCTTCATAATATTTAATAATTTATTTTCAACTTCCCGGGATGTGAACCAGATGGGAACATAAATCTGATAAACGAACTGGAACTGTTCTTAAGTGATGTTCTAGAGGGCATTCGATCAGAATCCTTATATTATATAGCTAACAGCCGATAGCTAACAGCCGCTAGTTAACAGCCGCTAGCTAACAGCCCGCTAGCAGCCGCTAACAGCCGCTAGTTAACAGCTGCTAGCTAACAGCCCGCTAGCAGCCGATAGCAGCCGCTAGCAGCCGCTAACAGCCGCTAACAGCCCGCTTACAGCCGCTACCAACCGCTAACAGCCGATAGCAGCCGCTAACAGCCGCTACCAACCGCTAACAGCCCGCTACCAACCGCTAACAGCCGGCTACCAACCGCTAACAGCCGGCTACCAACCGCTAACAGCAGGCTACCAACCCGCTAACAGTCGCTAACAGCCGCTAACAGCCGCTACCAACCGCTAACAGCCGCTAACAGCCGCAAACAGCCCGCTACCAACCGCTAACAGCCGGCTACCAACCGCTAACAGCCGGCTACCAACCGCTAACAGCAGGCTACCAACCCGCTAACAGTCGCTAACAGCCGCTAACAGCCGCTATCAGCCGCTACCAACCGCTAACAGCCGCTAACAGCCGCTAACAGCCCGCTAGCAGCCGCTACCAACCGCTAACAGCCGCTACCAACCGCTAACAGCCGCTACCAGCGGCTACCAACCCGCTAACAGCCCGCTAACAGCCGCTTACAGCCGCTACCAACCGCTAACAGCCGCTAACAGCCGCTAACAGCCGCTACCAACCGCTAACAGCCGCTAACAGCCGCTAACAGCCCGCTAGCAGCCGCTACCAACCGCTAACAGCCGCTACCAGCCGCTACCAACCCGCTAACAGCCCGCTAACAGCCGCTTACAGCCGCTACCAACCGCTAACAGCCGCTACCAACCGCTAACAGCCCGCTAACAGCCGCTAACAGCCGGCTACCAACCGCTAGCAGCCCGCTAACAGCCGCTAACAGCCGCTAACAGCCCGCTAACAGCCGGCTACCAACCGCTAGCAGCCCGCTAACAGCCGCTAACAGCCCGCTAACAGCCGCTAACAGCCGCTACCAGCCGCTACCAGCCGCTAACAGCCCGCTAACAGCCGCTTACAGCTGCTACCAACCGCTAACAGCCCGCTAACAGCCCGCTAACAGCCGGCTACCAACCGCTAACAGCCGCTAACAGCCCGCTAACAGCCGCTACCAACCGCTAACAGCCGCTAACAGCCCGCTAACAGCCGCTAGCAGCCCGCTAACAGCTGCTCACAGCTGCTACACTCTTCTCAGGTGAAGGAACAGGTTAGTCTGCTGTAACTCAGTAACTAAGTACATCTACTCAATTTCTTCTCTTCACTTCGATGACCTGCTGAAAACCCACAGTAAGCTTATTATTAAATTATTTTGATTGTTGATCTAATGTATTTATGTTGTATTAATGTTTGGTGAACTTGTGTGTTAACGGTTTGTTAGTGACGTCATCAGGTCCGGGTTTTAACGAGGTATAAATGGATGAAAATATTTCTCTACAGAATATCACTATTTACTTTGAATGTGATCATATCCCACAGGGACGTCTCCATGGCAACGAGCGGTCCTCACACAGTGTAGTTTGTGTATGAAGTGTGTGTGTGTCCTGCAGTGTGTTAGTGTTGGTAAGATGAGCAACAGCAGGTCCAGGTGAGAAACACAAACACACACACCTGTCCATCACTGCTCCATACGTTGTTTATCCTGGATATTATTCAACTGTGTGTGCGTGTGTGTGCGTGTGTGTTTGTGTGTGTGTGTTTGTGCGTGTGTGTTTGTGCGTGTGTGTTTGTGTGTGTGTGTTTCCGATCTCAGTTCAAAGAGTAACTCCTTTACAACACGTAAAGGACGAATCTGCAGAGCCAAACTAAAGAAGTGGACAAAAGATGAGGTAACAATGGAGATAATGATGATGGTGATGATGATGAAGATGATGATGACGAAGATGATGTTATTGATAAAGATGAGGGTGATTTATTAATGATGGTGATGATGATGATGATGATCTTCCTCTTCAGGATGAGAAGCTTCAGACTCTGGTGAAGGAGGTTGGATCAAACAGCTGGTCTTTAATTTCTCTTCATTTCGAGGTGGAACACTCTCTCACACACACACACACACACACACACACACACACACACAACGTGATAACATGAGTCTGATCAGACATGTGAGGACGTCCGCACTGTGTGTGTGTCTCAGGGTCGGAGGTCAGATGTGGACTGTCAGCAGAGGTGGCAGCAGATAAAGAACCCGGAGATGGTTAAAGGTCCCTGGACTCAGGAGGAGGACAACCAGGTGACGGCCGGCTCAGAGTTTCCCAGAATAACGATTGACAACTCCTTAATGTGATGTCACTTCCTGTGCAGGTGATCAAGCTGGTTCATAAGTACGGCGTGAAGCACTGGTCGCTCATCGCCAAACACATGTGCAGCCGTAATGGGAAGCAGTGCCGCGAGCGCTGGCACAACCACCTGAGCCCGATGGTGAAGAAGAGCCGCTGGACGGGACAAGAGGACCTGATCATCTGTCAGGCCCACGAGCTGCTGGGAAACCGCTGGGCCAACATCTCCAAGCTGCTGCCGGGCAGGTGCGTGACCTCCTGCAGGCGGGACGCAAGGGTCACCTGGAGGGCGCCAGGTCGAAGATCTGATCCGGACTGGGTGTCTGTGGACAGACAGACTCTGTCTCTAGGTGTGGGAGGAGACGTCCTGGTGTGGGAGGAGACATCTATGTGTGGGAGGAGACGTCCAAGCTGCTGCCGGGCAGGTGCGTGACCTCCTGCAGGCGGGACGCAAGGGTCACCTGGAGGGCGCCAGGTCGAAGATCTGTTCCGGACTGGATGTCTGAGGACAGACAGACTCTGTCTCTAGGTGTGGGAGGAGACGTCCTGGTGTGGGAGGAGACATCTATGTGTGGGAGGAGACGTCCTGGTGTGGGAGGAGACATCCAGGTGTGGGAGGAGACGTCCTGGTGTGGGAGGAGACATGCTGGTGTGGGAGGAGACATCCAGGTGTGGGAGGAGACGTCCTGGTGTGGGAGGAGACATCTATGTGTGGGAGGAGACATCCAGGTGTGGGAGGAGATATCCAGGTGTGGAGGAGACGTCCTGGTGTGGGAGGAGACGTCCTGGTGTGGGAGGAGACATCTATGTGTGGGAGGAGACATCTATGTGTGGGAGGAGACGTCCTGGTGTGGGAGGAGACGTCCAGGTGTGGGAGGAGACGTCCTGGTGTGGGAGGAGACGTCCAGGTGTGGGAGGAGACATCTATGTGTGGAGGAGACGTCCTGGTGTGGGAGGAGATATCCAGGTGTGGAGGAGACGTCCTGGTGTGGGAGGAGACGTCCTGGTGTGGGAGGAGACATCTATGTGTGGGAGGAGACATCTATGTGTGGGAGGAGACGTCCTGGTGTGGGAGGAGACGTCCAGGTGTGGGAGGAGACGTCCTGGTGTGGGAGGAGACGTCCTGGTGTGGGAGGAGACATCTATGTGTGGTAGGAGACATCCTGGTGTGGGAGGAGACATCTATGTGTGGGAGGAGACGTCCAGGTGTGGGAGGAGCCGTCAGGTTGGACATTCTGACGTTGTCTCTGGTTCTCAGGACAGATAACTCCATCAAGAACCACTGGAACTCCACCCTGAAGAGGAAGGTGGAGACACAGCAACACACGCAGGTCCTACACCTCCACAGCTCCTCCTCTTCCACACCTGCTGTGACGACCCGTGTCCTCTCAAGCTCCGCCCTCATCCCCAGCAAGGTCAGCGCACAGCCTCCACCCCCAACACCCGCCCATGACAGATGTGTTGTAGTACTGGTGTTTGTCCTGCAGGCGGACAGTGTGTCCACGCTGCCGGTGGACTCCAGCTGCAGCTGCTACGTCCACCTGTGCCACGCCTGTGCCCCCCCCTCCTCAGGCTACGGCTCTCTGAGCCTGGACGAGCTGACCACGCCCGCGGAGGTGATGGAGCCGGTAAACCTCTTCTTCTCTTGTGTTCTGTCAGCTGAGTGACTCGCAGCCTCTTCTCTCTGAGGATCCTTCGTGTTGCTGTTCCGTTTTCCTGCTGAATCAACAGAATCTTATCTTCTGATAGAACATGGAGACCTGGAGGATGAAGGATGTCCCCTCGTCTGTCCCCCGGCACAGAGAGGACGCCGACCCGTCCTCCATCAATCTGAGCTATGTGAGCAGAACCGCTTTCACCTGAGTCAAAGCAACCTTTCCCACTTCTGATCCTGACCAGAGTCTGGATCAACCTGTGACCTTTGACCTTTGACCACGGGACATGTGCAACCACAGTTTGTTTGTTTGCAGGACGCAGATTTTAGGGAGCAGCTGATAATCGATGAGGACGCACCCTCTTCCTGCAGCCTGGTGGGGGCGCTCAACTTCTCCCCCTCTGAGGTAAGGACCTCACATGTCTCTCTGACGTGTCTCTGACGTGTTTCTCACATGTCTCTGACATGTCTCTAACGTGTCTCTAACTGTCTCTGACGTGTCTCTCACGTGTCTCTAACGTGTCTCTAACGTGTCTCTGACTGTCTCTGACGTGTCTCTCACGTGTCTCTAACGTGTCTCTAACGTGTCTCTGACATGTCTCTAACGTGTCTCTAACTGTCTCTGATGTGTCTCTGACGTGTCTCAGTCGTGTCTCTAACGTGTCTCTAACGTGTCTCTGACGTGTCTCTGACGTGTCTCTAACCTGTCTCTAACGTGTCTCTAAAGTGTCTCTGACTGTCTCTGACGTGTCTCTGACGTGTCTCTGACGTGTCTCTAACTGTCTCTGACGTGTCTCTGACGTGTCTCTAACTGTCTCTGACGTGTCTCTAACTGTCTCTGACGTGTCTCTGACGTGTCTCTGACGTGTCTCTGACGTGTCTCTGACGTGTCTCTAACTGTCTCTGACGTGTCTCTAACGTGTCTCTAACTGTCTCTGACGTGTCTCTAACTGTCTCTGACGTGTCTCTGACGTGTCTCTAACCTGTCTCTAACGTGTCTCTGACGTGTCTCTGACGTGTATCTAACGTGTCTCTAACGTGTCTCTAACGTGTCTCTGACGTGTCTCTCACGTGTCTCTAACGTGTCTCTGACGTGTCTCTAACCTGTCTCTAACGTGTCTCTGACGTGTCTAACGTGTCTCTGACGTGTCTCTGACGTGTCTCTAACGTGTCTCTAACCTGTCTCTAACGTGTCTCTGACGTGTCTCTAACGTGTCTCTAACCTGTCTCTAACGTGTCTCTAACGTGTCTCTAACCTGTCTCTAACGTGTCTCTAACGTGACTCTGACATGTCTCTAACTGTCTCTGACGTGTCTCTCACGTGTCTCTAACGTGTCTCTGACGTGTCTCTAAAGTGTCTCTGACTGTCTCTGACGTGTCTCTGACGTGTCTAACGTGTCTCTAACTGTCTCTGACGTGTCTCTAACTGTCTCTGACGTGTCTCTGACGTGTCTCTAACGTGTCTCTAACCAGTCTCTAACGTGTCTCTGACGTGTCTCTAACCTGTCTCTAACGTGTCTCTGACGTGTCTAACGTGTCTCTGACGTGTCTCTAACGTGTCTCTGACGTGTCTCTAACCTGTCTCTAACGTGTCTCTGACGTGTCTAACCTGTCTCTAACGTGTCTCTGACGTGTCTAACCTGTCTCTAACATGTCTCTAACCTGTCTCTAACGTGTCTCTAACTGTCTCTGACGTGTCTCTAACGTGTCTCTAACCTGTCTCTAACGTGTCTAACGTGTCTCTGACGTGTCTCTAACGTGTCTCTAACCTGTCTCTAACGTGTCTCTAACGTGTCTCTAACGTGTCTCTGACGTGTCTAACGTGTCTCTAACCTGTCTCTAACGTGTCTCTGACGTGTCTCTGACGTGTCTCTAACATGTCTCTAACTTGTCTCTGACATGTCTCTAACATGTCTCTAACATGTCTCTCACATGTCTCTAACGTGTCTCTGACGTGTCTCTAACGTGTCTCTAACCTGTCTCTAACGTGTCTCTGACGTGTCTAACGTGTCTCTGACGTGTCTCTAACGTGTCTCTAACCTGTCTCTAACGTGTCTCTAACGTGTCTCTAACCTGTCTCTAACGTGTCTCTGACGTGTCTAACGTGTCTCTGACGTGTCTCTAACCTGTCTCTAACGTGTCTCTGACGTGTCTCTGACGTGTCTCTAACATGTCTCTAACTTGTCTCTGACATGTCTCTAACATGTCTCTAACATGTCTCTTACATGTCTCTAACGTGTCTCTGACGTGTCTCTGACGTGTCTCTAACGTGTCTCTAACCTGTCTCTAACGTGTCTCTGACGTGTCTCTGACGTGTCTCTAACCTGTCTCTAACGTGTCTCTGACATGTCTCTAAAGTGTCTCTAACTTGTCTCTAACGTGTCTCTAACGTGTCTCTGACTTGTCTCTAACGTGTCTCTGACGTGTCTCTAACGTGTCTCTAACTGTCTCTGACGTGTCTCTTACTGTCTCTGACGTGTCTCTAACGTGTGTCTAACCTGTCACTAACGTGTCTCTGACGTGTCTAACGTGTCTCTGACGTGTCTCTAACCTGTCTCTGACATGTCTCTAACATGTCTCTCACATGTCTCTCACATGTCTCTAACATGTCTCTGACATGTCTCTAACATGTCTCTAACTTGTCTCTGACATGTCTCTAACATGTCTCTGACATGTCTCTAACATGTCTCTCACATGTCTCTAAAGTGTCTCTAACGTGTCTCTGATGTTTCTCTGATGTTTCTCTCACATGTCTCTCACATGTCTCTCACATGTCTCTCACATGTCTCTCACATGTCTCTGACGTGTCTCTAACGTGTCTCTAACGTGTCTCTAACGTGTCTCTAACGTGTCTCTAACGTGTCTCTAACGTGTCTCTGATGTTTCTCTGATGTTTCAGTTCCTTGGTTTTTTAACTGTTGAGGATCTGAAGTTGCAATGTCCAGCTTTAAGCTCCACCCCCATCTGTTCCCTCAAACACTCGACCAGCACTTACTACGACAACTCTCGTCTCCATGGCAACACGGTGTACGTGTGCTACAGTTCTAACAATAACAAAGAGTCACGTGAATCAATTCAAGATCAATGAGGTCATGTGTTGTTGCTTCAGGACGCCGTCAGACATCACAGAGACGACCAGAGACGTGTGGGCGTCGGCTCCTCAGACACCGACGCCGCTGAAGATCAGTCAGGACGAGGTGAGCTCAACACACACACACACACACACACACACACACACACACACACACACACACACACACACACACACACATTGGACATCACAACATGAGGACAGACTGGAGACACGTTGGACTTCTGTCTGTCCTCTAGGTTCGGGGCCAGAGTCTGCTGTCCTCCATCCAGCTGTTCCAGGTCCAACCCGGGTCTCAGGGACAGTCCGGGTCTCAGGGACAGTCCGGGTCTCAGGGACAGTCCTGGTCTCAGGGACAGTCCGGGTCTCAGGGACAGTCCGGGTCGGTGCCGTTTGACAGACAGTTGGAAATGTTGTGGTGCGAGACGCCTGTTGATGAGCTGAAGTCTCCAGGGCCCCGCCCCCCCACGCTGACTCCCCCCCAGGTAAAAGGTCATCTCCTTGTCGTCTCCTAGTTGTCTCCTTGTCGTCTCCTAGTTGTCTCCTTGTCGTCTCCTTGTTGTCTCCTTGTCGTCTCCTTGTCGTCTCCATGTCGTCTCCTTGTCGTCTCCTTGTCGTCTCCATGTCGTCTCCTTGTCGTCTCCTTGTCGTCTCCTTGTTGTCTCCTTGTCGTCTCCTTGTCGTCTCCATGTCGTCTCCTTGTCGTCTCCTTGTCGTCTCCTTGACGTCTTGTGTCTCGTGGTGTCCTCAGCTCAGTGACCTCCAGGTGGTGATCTTTGGGAGGACAGAAGATCAGGTGATTCTGACGGAGCAGGCCCGACTCTACATGGAGACCTGATCTTCATCGTCGAGGGTGAGAGGATGACATCATCGCTCAGGTCTTCATCATCATCGTCATCACACTGCTGAGTCATCCTGTGGATCATGACTCAGCATTTTAATCCCTGACTGCATCGTCCCCGTCAGTTTGATAAACTGATCTTTTATTGATTGACTAAGCATTGACTTTCATTTAGAACATTTTTAACATTTTAGTGACATTGATTCAAAATTGTGTTGACTCAAAATCTAATATTTATATTTTGACTCAAAGAAACTGAATTTCAAACTTTATTTATAATCCAATTTTCTATTATTGTAACTTTCTTTATGTTTCAAACTTTATTTTATTCATGTTTATTGATGAGATTGTTAAATATCATATGAATTCATTGATTTATTTCTTTGTTGTTTTTCCCATGAAACGTGTGAATCTGAAGAGAAACTTTATTAAAGCATCAGAGACGAAGCTTCGTGTTGTTATTGGATTTATTATTTCATGTTTCAGTTTTGCCCGGCGTCGTCCGGCAGGAAGGCCGTGTTGACGGAGCCGGGGCCTGCGGGGGGGTGGGGGAGGTGGGGGAGGTGGGGGCAGCTCTTTCTCCTGGACTTGGACAGGACCCGGTGGAGGAGGCCGGGGGAGCTGGGACCCGCCCCCCCCTCCTGTCCCAGAAGGACGCTTCTTTTTCTGAGCAGCTTCGGAGTACTGCAACCGCTGGGGGGGGGGGGGGGGGGGGGGGGTTAACAGCAAGAGTCAGATCAATGAAATATTTCAACAATTAATGCTAGAAGGGGGGGGGGGGGCTTCTGTAGTTACCTGGTGCAACCACAGGGGGCGCCTGCAGGTGTCACAGCGACCGGCACTGACCCCCTCCTGACCAGAAGGGGCGTGGCTCTGGAGGAATCCCTGCCCTGTCACATAAAGATGACATCATCATTGTGTTGCCGCTGTGTGGAGCTGTGAGCAGGGGAGTTGTGTTACCTGCTGCACACACGACGCAGGGAAGTAACCTTCATGTTGGTTCGACAGGCGTCCGAACCACCAGTCCTCATCCTCCTTGAACAGAACCTGGATCCGGTCTCCGGGGTTCAGGTCCAGTCCCTTCGGCCTCTGGGAGCGGTAGTGAGTCGCCGCCACCACCACCTGCCAATCACAGCCCAGCAGCCAATCACAGCCCAGCAGCCAATCACAGCCCAGCAACCAATCACAGCCCAGCAACCAATCACAGGCCTGCAGCCAATCACAGCCCAGCAGCCAATCACAGCCCAGCAGCCAATCACAGCCCAGCAGCCAATCACAGCCCAGCAGCCAATCACAGCCCAGCAGCCAATCACAGCCCAGCAACCAATCACAGCCCAGCAACCAATCACAGCCCAGCAACCAATCACAGGCCTGCAGCCAATCAAAGCCCAGCAGCCAATCACAGCCCAGCAGCCAATCACAGCCCAGCAACCAATCACAGCCCAGCAACCAATCACAGCCCAGCAACCAATCACAGCCCCGCAGCCAATCACAGCCCAGCAGCCAATCACAGCCCAGCAGCCAATCACAGCCCAGCAGCCAATCACAGCCCAGCAGCCAATCAGCCCAGCAGCCAATCACAGCCCAGCAACGCTCACAACCCGACCCTGAGCTCATCCAATCACAGCTCTTCTGGGCTTCACTCTGAAAAACCTGAGCCTTTAATTTGAAAAGGCCTAAATGTTTCTAACTAAAGAACTGACCAATGAGGACCTGAGGTTTAACTTGTTCTCTGAGGAGTTGAAGGGACTTTGCTGACTTCAGAGCTGCTGCTGATTGGTTCACGTGTGAGTGTCAACATCGATCTGCTTTAAATAGCTGCTCCGGGGCTGTAAACCCTCGGAGGTCAGAGATTACGCTGATGTAAGACTGATTAACAGACATC
Organism: Limanda limanda; assembly: GCF_963576545.1. Taxonomy (NCBI): domain Eukaryota; kingdom Metazoa; phylum Chordata; class Actinopteri; order Pleuronectiformes; family Pleuronectidae; genus Limanda; species Limanda limanda. The sequence goes on along the minus strand of NC_083648.1, from coordinate 290,559 downwards.
ACAGGACGTCCACACCTGGGTCCCCTCTGGACTGCTCTGTGGTCTGCATCACACACACACCCAGAGGGGTCAGAGGTCAGAGGGCAGAGGGGGCAGAGGTCCCGTCAAGAAAGTTGAATTCAGGTGTTTACCTGCTCGGCCTCCGGGTGTCTGCTCCTGGTCCTGGACCTGCAGACTGACACAACAACACGTCTGTTACTGCCTGGCCGCCTCCCACTCCTCCTCTGATGCTGCTCTCACACGACCACACACACGCTCTGATTGGATGAAGCCGGCCGGGCCTCAGCAGTAACTAGTGAGGGAACCTTAAAGTTCAGAGACATGAGGGCCCACGTCCTCTACTGGGACCTGATCCCACAGCTCCATCCACCAGAGAACACCAGGCCCAGCAGGTCCACCCCTGGAGCCGCCTCCTCCTCCAGATGAGAGCAGGTTCTCACTGAGCTCAGGTGTGAACGAGTCTGGAGACCAACGTGAAGCTGCTGTAACTTCATGTCTGAGCAGCTCGGAGGATCAGTGAAGGTCTGAGGAGGCAGAACCTGGGAGGGTCACACAGACCTTCATGTCCCAGCCCCGGTTCCCTGGCTGCTGTCAGGCACCAGGATGAAAACCTCAGAGCGACTGTCAGACCCTGAGTTCCTCCTGGTGTCAATAGTAACTAAGTAACTCAGTAACTAGTAACTAAGTCTTCATACAGTGACCTACATACGTATAAAACACTGTCTAGTTAATTAACATGAAAGAGTCATTTTATTTGATCTACTTTTTACAGGTCGACAGACAACATGTAACGTGTGTGTGTGTGTGTGTGTGTGTGTGTGTGTGTGTGTGTGTGTGTGTGTGTGTGTTGACTCACCTTGTGGGGAAAACACAGTTGTATAAACTTCTAACTGATCATCAGTGTGTCTGTAGATCTGCTGCATGTTGCTCTGCACTCACTCACTCACTCACTCACTCACTCTGAGTTTAAATACCTGCCGTCACTAATCCCACTGTGTGTGTGTCTGCAACACACACACACACACACACACACACACACACACACACACACACACACACACACACACACACACACACACACACACACACACACACACACAGGAGATCAGGTGTATCAGATCACAAACTATAAATAAAGATGGACAACATGACCCATCCTAAAGCATACTGATCGCCCCCTGGTGGCCGGCTGCAGTATAGGTCATAAACCTCCTCCAGGTTAGTAGATGGGACATGAACCAAACCAGTGCTTCATTTGTAAATAAGGTTCCGGAGGTGAGGGATGAGGAGAGGAGCTCAGTTACCAGAACATGTCCACTCACTTATCTGAAGCTTACATATCTCTATTCAGAATCATTTGCCTGATAAAGCAACAACTATTTCTTCCTTATAGGGTTATATATATATATATATATACTCATAATAAATAAGCTGTTCAAACTATCTCATGAAGTTGTCTGTTTCCACAGGAAACGTTTTCAGGACACACTCTGTAAACTTCCACTGCTCTGCAGATGACTCCCAGTTATACTTTTATAAATAAAACCTGATCAGTGTCATCAATGAACTGAAGTTCACGTCTCCAGGACATAAAAACCTTCTCTTATTAAAGTCAGATGAAACAGGTTCTGATCCTTGGCCCCAAACACCTCAGAGACACATGATCTCATGATGAAGTTGCTCTAGAGGACATTGCCCTGAGCTTTGATCCTGATTTGTCCTTTGATTCTCATTTATAACACATTTCTAGGACCGCCTTCTTCCACTTACGTAACATCTCAAACATCAGGTCTCAGATAGATGCAGAAGAACGAGTCCAGGTCTTTGTTCCATCCAGACGTGATGATTCTCATTCCTTATCATCCGGCTACAGCAGGAAGTCGTAAGAGACTCTGCAGTTTGTCCTAAATGCTGCAGCACGTGTCCTGAAGACATCCAGGGACAGACACCACATGTCTCCTGTGGTAGCTTCTCTACACTGACTTCCTGTTACTCCTCAGTTCATCTGCTCCTTCATCTCCATCAGACATGATGGAGAAACACTTTAAACATGAAGTTACAAACTGGTTCTTCTCATGTAGTGAATCCTGTTGTTGTGTTGTTGTGTTGTTGTGTTGTTGTGTTCAGTCCATCAGCATGTGTGTGTCCTGGGAGAGGATCCTCACATGGGACTGAGCTTTATTCACTGATCACTAAGTTTCTATTTGACTCGTGATGAGTTAAGAACAGGAAGTTGATCCTTGTTAACATCTGTGAGACAAACTGGGAATATTAGAATATATAAATAAAATGAGACTGATGATTGATCTGGTTTATAGTGTTATGATGTCACATCCTGTCACTACACACCCACCTAACGTCACCGTGGAGACGGGAGTCCGACATGTTCAATGTCCGTCCCTATAACGAGAGAAACATTGACACTAACGAGTGAAAACAGTTTTTTTATTTGGACAGACGTGTTTACATGTTCAGGTCAAAGGAGAGTCTGAGCAGGAAGACAAACTGCTACATCTAGTGGCTGTTAGAGGAACTGCAGCTCAGCCTCTCTCTCTCTCTCTCTCTCTCTTCAGTGTGTTTGGTCCCCACAAGGCCAGCAGACTCAGTAGAGCTTCATGGAGGCTTCGAACAGCTCGGCCAGGTCGTCCTCGCTGTGACTCCTGGGAGACAGCTTGGTCACTCGCTCCTGAAAAATGGAAATATTAAAACTCATAAAACTTCTCTTCAAAGCACTTTTCAAACCTATTATTATCATTATTAACGGATGGGGTGTTGAGAAGTTTGTGATTGATTGATTAGATTCACACCTGAGGGATGGTTCCTTTCACCAGAGCTGGGATGTCCTGGTTACTGTATCCGACCGCAGCAAGTCCGTCCTCCACCTGCAGCTCGAACAGGAAGTGACGCAGCGTGTCGGACAGAACCGCCCCGGCATCGGCCCGCTTCACCTGCCGGATATCTGCACCTGAACACAACACAGGGTGTTACTGCACCTGAACACAACACACAGTGTGTTACTGCACCTGAACACAACACAGGGTGTTACTGCACCTGAACAC
>NC_083648.1:280000-282500 GCF_963576545.1 Limanda limanda | reverse complement strand
TGGGTGAAAGGTTCCTCGGTTATAAAAAGGTCAGAGGTCACGGCTGCAGGTTTCAAACTGTGTTTAACTCGTACGTCGAAGACAAGTGGTCCGAAGAATCTGACACGTGTGTAACTTACACTTTATACTTATGAAATACACTAAATATGACCTCAGATGTTGGACACACAGACAGATGTTGGACAGATGCTGGACAGATGTTGGACACACAGACAGAAGTTGGACACACAGACAGAAGTTGGACACACAGACAGATGCTGGACAGATGTTGGACACACAGACAGAAGTTGGACACACAGACAAAAGTTGTACAGAAGTTGGACACACAGACAGATGTTGGACACACAGACAGATGTTGGACACACAGACAGATGTTGGCCACACAGACAGATGTTGGACACACAGACAGATGTTGGACAGAAGTTGGACAGATGTTGGACACACAGACAGAAGTTGGACACACAGACAGATGTTGGACACACAGACAGATGTTGGACAGATGTTGGCCACACAGACAGATGTTGGACAGATGTTGGCCACACAGACAGATGTTGGACACACAGACAGATGTTGGACAGAAGTTGGACAGATGTTGGACACACAGACCAGAGGACGTCGAAGCCGCTGTTGGCGGCGACTCGGGGGGGCATGCTCAGCGTGTGCAGCGGGTCCACGATCCCCAGCGTGGGTCTGATGGCTCTGCTGGCGATGCCTGAACAGAGACAGCCAATCACAGCTCAGATAGACACTGTGATGTCATCATGACCTGGTTCCTGATCATTAAGGACAAAGTGAACAGTGTTCTGGAGGTGTGGTCAGAGGAGTTCTGGTACCGGTCTTGGCCTTCAGCGGCTCGAAGTCGAAGATGGCGACGCCGGTCGTCTCGCTGCCGGTTCCGGCCGTCGTAGGAACTGAGCAAAACAACACAGATCAAGATCTGGTTTTAATATCAAATTATGATAGAGATGAGTCACATCCTGATTTTCTTTTTACACGTCTTTTAAACTCAAAAGCTGCCGAGTCATAGTAAGTGTTGTTAAGACGTGGTGAACTTTGACCTCTGAATCATTGACTGATAGGAAACGTTGTGAAAGGTTTGACTGTCGCTCGGCTGAACAGGTGAAGGACGACAGATCAATGATTAACGACCTGAAACATAATCAGAATCAACAATCAACTGCTCATTATTTGAATATTTCATAAAATAAAACTGTCTGCTGTCAATCACCCTCACTGTGTCCTGACTCCGCCCCTAACCTTCACCAACCATCCTATCGCCTTAAGCCTCTGTGGTTGCCACGGTGATCCCAGTGGTCGTGGTTACCTGCGATGAGCGGCTTCAGGGCGCCGGTGATCGGCTTCCCTTTGCCGATCGGAGCGTTGACGAAGTCCAGGAAGTCGGCGTCGGGGTGACAGGAGTACAGGTTGGCTGCTTTACAGGTGTCAATCACTGAGCCCCCCCCCACGGCCACGAACACGTCGAACGAGTTGTTTTTGGCGAACGAGATGGCGTCTTTGAAACTGGAACAGAGAAATGACAGCTCCGACTTCTCATTGGTTCATGACTGACGATTCAAATAATTAAACAAATAACAAAGAGGACACCAGTCTGTGGCGGTCGGCCCCAGCCAATCAGAGAGCAGCTGGTGTACCTGGAGTCGGTCGGCTCCACGCGCACGTCGTCGTACACTTTGTAGTTGACTCCGTTCTTCAGCAGCGACTCCAGGACGACCTTCACCGGAGGGAGGCGGGACAAGTTCTTGTCCGTCATGAGACAGACGTTCCGGGCTCCGAGGTTCTGCAGGTCCTGCAGGACGACCGGAGACACGTTGACATGCGTCCCTCACAGGTCCTTGATTAGCACGTTAGCTCGTAGCTCAAATTGTTTACGATTGGATCTAAAGTTTGATGAACATCAGCTAAACGTCTCTGATTTAACAAATCTATCTTTAAAAAACATTCTCAACCAATTAACGGTCGGAGCGATTTAATCTTTGTAGAAATGTTTTGTTTTTGTTTCAGTTTGAATGAGACGATGTCGGTTACCATGCCGATCTCCTGACTGACTCCCTCTCCGTATCGGATGTTGGAACTCGCCATCTGACGGGAAAACACACATCATCAGGTCCAGAAGCAAAAAATAAATACATACATTAAAAAATACTAGAATATATATACAAATATAAAATAAATCTGATATATAAAGTCAAAGCAGAATTTAGTGCAGATACTGTGATTACGTTTTCTAGAATATAATAAATGGAAATGTTTGTAGCAAAACGTTTAAATAAACGAGGTTGGCGACATTTTGTTTCTCGGATGAACAGTTCTTACCTCGAAGGCGTATTCCGTTTTGCGGACGGTGCACAACGCAGCTCCGCCCCCTGGTGGACAAACAGACTTACTGCAATAAACACCTGATCAGTAACAGATTCTGATTTAATAATACTGACGAGAAGAGAAGACTCCGCCCACAGCGTGTGTGTGTGTGTGTTAGTGT
>NC_083648.1:247500-270000 GCF_963576545.1 Limanda limanda | reverse complement strand
TCCATGACACCAGGGGGGGGGGGGGGCAGGGCTCTCAAGAGATGTTGTAGTGTTGTGCGTCTGTGGTGTTGTGGGTCTGTGGTGTTGTGGGTCTGTGGTGTTGTGGGTCTGTGGTGTGTAGGTCTGTGGTGTGTGGGTCTGTGCACAGCAGTGTGAGAACTGTGAGTCTGTTTTTAGATGGACAGACGTCAGCTGTTGCCGTGCCGAAGAGTCCTTATATGTCAAAGGTCACAAGGAGGCGTGACAGAGCCAGGTGGGAGGGGTCAAAGTCAGGAAGCAGGACAGATTCTTAAAGGGACAGTTCAGTGTCAGAGACGCTGAGGAGGCTGCAGCCTCCCCTGCTGGTCAGTGTTGGTTCTGATATTTATTTTTAATAATTTATGACTTCATCCCAAACATCATCTCGAATTCCTTCTGTCCCTTTTAATTCAAAATGCAAACTTTAATTTGAAGCTTGGCTCAAAGTTTAGTTTCCATCTGTTACGGCATTAGAGCATCTGAAGTCTGACGGAAGTATCACATGACTGCAGCGATGAGAAGGGGCGGGGCTTCTCTCCTGGCCAGGAGACAAGAGGAGGAGGAAGACGATGACTGAAAACAACAATAAAGTCCATGTTTGTGTATATATTCTGTTCGTTTTTATAACATTTTAGTTTTGTGTCATACATTTATATCATTTTCAATTGATTTGATTCTTAACAGCAGGAAGAATATATAAGATAATTTGGTCAACTTTTTATAACTGAGTGAAACGTGGAGTTAATCCCAGTGTCAAGTCATAAAGTGAGAAAAATGTCAATCTTTTTTTTTCAGACAGGTTGAGCAAGACACATGAAATGTGTTGAATGTAAAGTTCAGATTCAGATAGAACATGAAGAAAAACACATGGACATCTGTAAAATCAAATATTTTATATTTCAACACACAGCAACACAACAATCCAGATAAATGAGTCCAATCATATCAGCGCCCTCTGCTGGACAGACGTGATTACAGGAGACATCACGTCACACTCTGAACATTATTCACAAATAAAATAAACATAATATAAATGCAACACACTTAAAAGTAAAACATTATTTACATCAGGTTTATTAATTTTCTAAATCTTAACCTTTATTTATGCTTAGGGAAAGAACTTCAACCAATCAGAGTTGAATTAAAGAGCTGCTGTGTTAAAGGAACAGTCTGAACGAATAATGTTTTCACCTGTTAATGAACAGACAGATATTTTATATATAAATATATAACGTCATGTCAGACTGTTGCTTTAAGACATGACGTGGCCTCTTATTGGCTGACGTTAAACTGGTTCTGGTTCAGACTTGAACCAGAACCAGTGTCAGCTCTCTCCGGTGTCAGGTGGTCAGGTGTGGGACTGCGGCAGTGTTTCCTGTTTCCTGTTTCCTGTCAGCTTCATGTGAAGGTGTCTCCGTATCTTCGGTGTCCGTCAGTGATCAGCTGAGTTTTCTCGCCGGCGTTTGTCGGCTGCTGAACGATCGGAGTCTCAACATCTGAAAGAAAAAACAGAAAAACCTTTGTTATCTTATGACATCATGGCCTCAGGACCTCGGGCCTGAGCAGCGATGTACAAATCCATACCTTTTTTTATTTTGAAAGAGACAGGAAACAATCACGGACAGACATAATAAAAGGATCAGCCGGAAGTCGAACCCTCAACCTGCTGGACCACACCCGGACCAATCAGCCGATGATTGTAATAGTTTTATTAAATGCTCATTTTTAAGCTATTTCATATAAACTAGTTTTCACCTTGAAGCTTGCCACAAGAATCTGTGTTTTTAAGTTAAGGTGGAAGTGGTTTGTTAAGGGAAGAGTTAAAGGCTCTAATCAGAGCACCTGTTTAAATGAATCTCGGTGTTCAGGTCCGAGACGAGTTCAAGAACTCATGCAACTCTGTAGAAAACTCTAAAGTGGTGAACATGTACGTTTTCTGGCGTAATTTGAAATGGGCGGGGCAAAGCCGGTAGACAAGTGTAACATGACCAGACAGACAAAAAGTCTCAAGGACAATTGTGAAAAACACAACAGGACTTCGGCCATTTTGGATTTAGTGGCCAATTTGGCCATCTTACAAGAGTATTTTAACAAACTCCTCCTAGAGCTTACATTTGATCAACTTCGGTCAGTGTCCCCTCAACAACACGTAGATTAAAACGACCTCAATTATTTTAGTGTACTTCATACAGTGTGACCGTGGCTTGGCGTCAAAGTTTGATGATTCGTCAAAAAAGAGTGATTTGTGATCCTCTGTGCATTGTCCAATCGGACTTTGACCTCATTCAAACGACCACAGTCCCGCCCTGAACAGATCCATGTGTCCATATTGACTGATCGTCACAGCGCCACCTGCTGGCAACAGGAAGTCACAGATTTTATACTTTGATGCACTGCTCCTGGCTGCTTTACAATATAAAGCTCAAATGAGCTTCGTGGTCAGAATGTTGTCGTTTCCTCAAACCGTGTAAACACTGCGGCGAAGGTTGATCCTTCGCCAAAGAAGATATTTTCATAACTCTCCTGTGCGTTGTCCAATCAGCCCCAAACGTATGTCACATGATCAGAGTCCAGGGCTGAACAGCCCCATATGTCAAAAGTAACTCAGGGTCATAGCGCCACCTACTGGCATCAGAAAGAAAGCCTTGTTTTACAACTTTAATTTGATTTACATAAAAATGTCACCGTGCGGTCTGCACCTCATGGCGTGGACCATAATGCGTGATTAGTGGGCGTGGTTCAGCGTAAAAATCAGAAACATGGAGCCACTTTGCCCCGGATTTGATTTAATGTAAAAGCTGACTGACAAAGCTCACTTCCTGTTGTCTCACTATTGTCGAGGTCGTTGCGTATCTCTTCCTCGAGGTCGTCAGGGGAGATGTAGTCAGGCTCCGCCCCCTCCCCGGCAGGCGTGGGTTTGAGTTTTCCGCAGCAGCAGTTGCAGCAGCAGCAGAGACAGCAGCAGCAGTAACATCCGGTCAGGACGCCACACACCACGAACAGACCCTGACACACAAACACAGCGTCAGCGCCCCCCCCCTCAGGTCAGACTCTGAGACTTTGTAAGCCCCCCTCCCTCACCTTAGCCCACCAGGTGGACAACATGAAATAGGTGTTAACGTTGTCCTCTCCGAACTGCTGGGCCACGTAGAGTCCGAGGGATCCATAGGAGTCGTAGATGTTCCTCTTGGTGAGGTCGGACAGGACGGCGTGGGCGCTGTTCAGTTCCTTGAACTTCTCGGCAGCGTCCGGGTTCTCGGGGTTTTTATCAGGATGGTGGCGCAACGCCAGTTTCCTGTCACAGGTCCACATGTTACTATTAGAGCTGAAAGCTCCAGAAGTGGACGACACAGACTGAAGATGACCTCACTCACCTGTAGGACTTCTTGATCTCCTCATGGCTGCAGCCCCTCTCCAGATCCAGGATGTGATAGAGAGACTCGCCTGCGGTGGACAGAGTTCGCTGCCTCCCGTCAGACATCCTGACACATCACCTGCCGCAGGGAAACCAGGTCAGACTCACCTGAACCTGAACCACCTGGACCACCTGGACCACCTGAACCTGAACCACCTGAACCACCTGAACCTGAACCACCTGGACCACCTGGGGCCGGACTACTGATCCAGGCTTGGTCACAATAACAATAAAATAGACTGATGAACTCCATTATTCAAACCCACATAACTTTATTTAAATTGTTCTAAGGAGACGAGTCAGTGAGCAGCAGAAACATGGACGTCTTCACTCTCCTGTAAAACATGTAAAGTCTGGTCCAGTTTATTTCAGCAGGATTCAAACGTGATGTCATCAACCAAACTGAACCTGTGAGAGAGAAAAGAGCCGTTACCTGGTGAAGCCTCAGGTGTGAGTTGTCGTCTCCTGGTTCAGGTGTGTGTTGTCGTCTCCTGGTTCAGGTGTGTGTTGTCCTCTCCTGGTTCAGGTGTGTGTTGTTCTCTCCTCCAGGAACCTGAGCAGGATCTCTGGGCGTCTCCTGGTTCAGTTGTGTGTTGTCGAACGTCTCCTGGTTCAGTTGTGTGTTGTCCGGTCGTCTCCTGGTTCAGTTGTCGAGTCCTCTCCTGGTTCAGTTGTGTGTTGTCCGGTCGTCTCCTGGTTCAGTTGTCGAGTCCTCTCCTGGTTCAGTTGTGTGTTGTCCGGTCCTGCTTCAGTTGTGTGTTGTCCTCTTCTCCAGGAACCTGAGCAGGATCTCTGGGCGTCTCCTGGTTCAGTTGTCCGGTCCTCTCCTGGTTCAGTTGTGTGTTGTCCTCTCCTGGTTCAGTTGTGTGTTGTCCGGTCGTCTCCTGGTTCAGTTGTGTGTTGTCCGGTCCTGGTTCAGTTGTGTGTTGTCCTCTCCTGGTTCAGTTGTGTGTTGTCCGGTCGTCTCCTGGTTCAGTTGTGTGTTGTCCGGTCCTGGTTCAGTTGTGTGTTGTCCGGTCCTCTCCTGGTTCAGTTGTGTGTTGTCCGGTCCTGGTTCAGTTGTGTGTTGTCCTCTCCTGGTTCAGTTGTGTGTTGTCCTCTCCTGGTTCAGTTGTGTGTTGTCCCGTCGTCTCCTGGTTCAGTTGTGTGTTGTCCCGTCGTCTCCTGGTTCAGTTGTGTGTTGTCCGGTCCTGGTTCAGTTGTCCGGTCCTCTCTTGGTTCAGTTGTCCGGTCCTCTCCTGGTTCCGTTGTGTGTTGTCCGGTCCTCTCCTGGTTCAGTTGTGTGTTGTCCGGTCGTCTCCTGGTTCAGTTGTCCGGTCCTCTCCTGGTTCAGTTGTGTGTTGTCCGGTCCTCTCCTGGTTCAGTTGTGTGTTGTCCGGTCGTCTCCTGGTTCAGTTGTCCGGTCCTCTCCTGGTTCAGTTGTGTGTTGTCCGGTCGTCTCCTGGTTCAGTTGTCCGGTCCTCTCCTGGTTCAGTTGTGTGTTGTCCCGTCCTCTCCTGGTTCAGTTGTGTGTTGTCCGGTCCTGGTTCAGTTGTGTGTTGTCCGGTCGTCTCCTGGTTCAGTTGTCCGGTCCTCTCCTGGTTCAGGTGTGTGTTGTCCGGTCCTCTCCTGGTTCAGTTGTCCGGTCCTCTCCTGGTTCAGTTGTGTGTTGTCCGGTCCTGGTTCAGTTGTGTGTTGTCCGGTCCTGGTTCAGTTGTGTGTTGTCCTCTCCTGGTTCAGTTGTGTGTTGTCCCGTCGTCTCCTGGTTCAGTTGTGTGTTGTCGTCTCCTGGTTCAGTTGTGTGTTGTCCTCTCCTGGTTCAGGTGTGTGTTGTCCTCTCCTGGTTCAGTTGTGTGTTGTCCGGTCCTCTCTTGGTTCAGTTGTGTGTTGTCGTCTCCTGGTTCAGTTGTGTGTTGTCCTCTCCTGGTTCAGGTGTGTGTTGTCCTCTCCTGGTTCAGTTGTGTGTTGTCCGGTCCTCTCCTGGTTTAGTTGTGTGTTGTCCCGTCCTCTCCTGGTTCAGTTGTGTGTTGTCTGGTCCCGGTTCAGTTGTGTGTTGTCCTGTCCTCTCCTGGTTCAGTTGTCCGGTCCTCTCCTGGTTCAGTTGTGTGTTGTCCGGTCCTCTCCTGGTTCAGGTGTGTGTTGTCCGGTCCTGGTTCAGTTGTGTGTTGTCCTATCCCGGTTCAGTTGTGTGTTGTCCGGTCCTGGTTCAGTTGTCTGGTCCTCTCCTGGTTCAGTTGTGTGTTGTCCGGTCCTGGTTCAGTTGTGTGTTGTCCGGTCCTCTCCTGGTTCAGGTGTGTGTTGTCCTCTCCTGGTTCAGTTGTGTGTTGTCCGGTCCTCTCCTGGTTCAGGTGTGTGTTGTCCGGTCCTGGTTCAGTTGTGTGTTGTCCGGTCCTGGTTCAGTTGTGTGTTGTCCTCTCCTCCAGGAACCTGAGCAGGATCTCTGGGCGTCTCCATCTATCATTCAGCAGCAGCTCAGGTGACCACATGTCTCCTGCTCAGGTTTCACTGAGACGCTCTGATGGAGGCTTTGTGACGGAGGTAACCATGGAAACCATTATGTCTGTTCGTGTGATCGTGTTGGTGACGTGACACCTTGTTAAATGTGACTATCACTGAAGTGGCCAGCAGATGTCAGTGTTTCTTCTAGTATGAACAACTTTATGATGTTTTGATGAACATGTATTGAATCAGTAAAATGTCAAAGTTGAATAAATTAGTAAAATGTGAGAAACTGAGAAACATGAAACCAATCAGATCGTTTGTGTTTAATGATGAAGAAACAAACAGTTACACATACAGAGGGTTTCAGTTAACGAGAGACAGAACCAGACCTGAACCAGAACTAACCAGACCTGAACCAGAGCTAACCAGACCTGAACCAGAACTAACCAGAGCTAACCAGACCTGAACCAGACCTGACCAGACCTGAACTGGAACTAACCAGACCTGAACCAGAACTAACCAGACCTGAACCAGAACTAACCAGACCTGAACCAGACCTGACCAGACCTGAACTGGAACTAACCAGACCTGAACCGGAACTAACCAGAACTAACCAGACCTGAACCGGAACTAACCAGACCTGAACCGGAACTAACCAGAACTAACCAGACCTGAACCGGAACTAACCAGACCTGAACCGGAACTAACCAGAACTAACCAGACCTGAACCAGAACTAACCAGACCTGAACCAGAACTAACCAGACCTGAACCAGAACTAACCAGAGCTAACCAGACCTGAACCAGACCTGACCAGACCTGAACTGGAACTAACCAGACCTGAACCAGAACTAACCAGAGCTAACCAGACCTGAACCAGACCTGACCAGACCTGAACTGGAACTAACCAGACCTGAACCGGAACTAACCAGAACTAACCAGAACTGAACCAGAACTGAACCAGACCTGAACTGGAACTAACCAGACCTGACCAGACCTGAACTGGAACTAACCAGACCTGAACCGGAACTTACCAGACCTGAAATAGACCTGACCAGACCTGAACCGGAACTAACCAGACCTGAAGCAGAACTAACCAAAACTGAACCAGAACTAACCAGACCTGAATCAGAAATGAACCAGAACTGACCAAGAATGAACCCTACCTGAACCATGACTAAACCAGACCTGAACCTCATTCAACCGGAACTAACCCGACCTGAACCAGAGGTAAATCAGACCTGAACCAGAACTAAATCAGACCTGAACCAGAACTGAACCAGAACTAAACCAGATCTGAACCAGATCTAAAAACTAAGGACCAGAACAACCCTACAGGGTACATGTTGGATGCTACTGAAGGGGGGGCGCAGGATCAGTCCATGGAGTAAGATCCACCAATCATCTCGCTGCTGCCGGGTCACACGGGCATCTGCAGCTGTGAGTACTCGTCCTGCCCGTCCTTCTCCTCCAGGGGCGACTCCATGTCGTCAGCGTCCAGCTGCAGGAGCACAGGCCAGAGGTCAGCGTCATGGCAACAGTCAGACTGACCACGTACATTATTCACATGTACGACACGTTGATCACATGTCAACACAGAACGACATCACAGACGAGTTTTATTAAAACTGTTTCTCAGGAGAAGTTAGTTTGTAGTTGGAACTGTTCATGTTTCATTCAGAGAAAAGCTACAGACGTGTCGATCAAATCCAACAACCTGTTCAGATCGGTTGTTACGACTTTGTGTGGATCTGGTTTCACTTGGTAACAAACTGGCACAAACCAGCCTGATGTAGTGTCAGGTCAAAGGTCAAAGGAAGAGGGACTCACGCTCTGCAGCTCCCTGCGGGTGAAGAGCCGAGGCAGCAGCAGCATCCTCACCGGGATCGTCAGCAGCAACACGAAGGGGAAGGCTAGTGCTGCTGCCGTCGCCATGACGACCCACAGCAGGGACAGACAGGTCAGCTGGACAATAGTGAACATGTGCATTCTTAACGTCCGTACCTGTCAGACAAGAGACAGGTGTCCACATCATGTGACCCAGTTTCACACCTCGTTCAGTGACAGATGTTGTGTCCCTGGCCGGGGGGCGGGGGGGCGGGTCTAACCTTGCGGACGTAGCTTTGGTCCGGGTGGTACTTTGAGGGCATCAGCAGCAGGATGAGCCTCTCGGTGAGCTGGATCCCGTTCAGGGACATCACACCCATGTAGAGGAAGATCCCAAACAGCACGGCGAGAGGGATCTGACGCAGAACCTCTCCGATCACGATGGACAGACCTGCGGCGAGGAGCAGGGACCAGATCAGAAGCTGCAGCACAAGCGTTGGTCACGTCAGTCGCAGACGGACTCAGAGTCGTACCCACTAACACGGCCACCAGGAAGCCAGTCACCCGCTGCTCCTTCACCTCCTGGATCCGGGGCTTGTCGCCAGGGGCGACAGCTTTGCTCATCACGGTGAGGGCGTTGGTGTGGGTGACGGACCGAACTGTTGCAGCTGACAGCCAAGGCAAACCAAACAGAGCTGAGACTCCACCCACCGCCACGATGATGAGGAGGTCCAGGTGGAAACCAGTTCCCTTCACCAGCATCCTCTCCTTCTTACTGACTATCAGTCTGACGGAAGCAGGGAAAGTGACATTAACACTTCATTCCAAAACCAAAAAAAAACAACAAGACCAGAGGAAGAGAGTGTTGTACGCTGTGATCTGGGACTCCATGAAGATGAGGATGAAGACGAGGATGGCCGGCAGAATGCTTGCGCCCATCATCCAGATGGGGAACTGCCCGTCCGATCCCAAAGGAGAAATCATCCAACCACGCTTCTCTGGACTGGAGACAGAGAATCCACTGGGCACATTGAGTTTCTGTCAGTCACAGAAAGAAGTCAATTCAACAGAGGATTCACACAGATGTGTTGATGAGTCTTAAACATGCTGTGGTCTGACCTGTGTGTAGGTGTCCTCCGCACTGTAGTCCACCAGCACCATGATGAGGATAGCAATCGGGACCCCAAAGTCTCCGATGATCCGACGGAGCTTAAGTCAGAATTGTGAGACCTCAGATTTAGACTTTGAATATCAGAACACTTATTACACACCTGTACCTGTGAAATGTAGTGAGAGCTGCACCTTTATGACCCTGTATCTCCATGTACATTTACCTGTGCATTTGTACTTGTACCTGTGTACAGAAATAAATGTGTGTATCTGTATGTTTGTACTTGAATCTGCACCTCTTCAACTTCAGCTTAATTGTCCCCGAGGGGAAATTAGTTTTTCAGCCAGGCCAAAAAAACAAAACCCAAAACTAACAGGAACAGGTTGATCTTCTGTAGCCGTAGCCTCCGGCCCTGTTTATGTGTCTCAGTGGCTGAGAACTCTCATGTCTGTTGATCAGGTTGTTTTCCAGGTGCTGAAGCAGTGACTAGCGGTACATGTGAGATGGTGATTCAGTGAAACACGCGTGTGCAGAGAAACAGCTCCATTTCAAAACGGGTCAATCAGTACAGCTACAAGAGCAGCGGCCTTTTGTTCAGTGAATGAGATCTTCTCGATCCTCTATCTGCACCGGCACCTCTGCTGATATCTACATTTATTTACCTGTGGACCAAGATAAACGTAAACAATCACCTGTACCCGTGTGTATCTCCGTAAACAGTATGTGTGTTTACCTGTATCACTGAACCTACTGTAAACACTTGTGTGTGCACCTGTTTGTGCCTGTACACACACATGTGTGGTCACGTACATGCAAACACCCTGAACATGGACCTGAACATGGACCTGAACATGTACCTGAACATGGACCTGAACATGTAGCTGAACATGTAGCTGAACATGTAGCTGAACATGTAGCTGAACATGGACCTGAACATGGACCTGAACATGGACCTGAACATGGACCTGAACATGTAGCTGAACATGTAGCTGAACATGGACCTGAACATGGACCTGAACATGTAGCTGAACATGGACCTGAACATGGACCTGAACATGGACCTGAACATGTAGCTGAACATGGGCCTGAACATGTAGCTGAACATGGACCTGAACATGGACCTGAACATGGACCTGAACATGTACCTGAACATGTAGCTGAACATGTACCTGAACATGGACCTGAACATGTTGCTGAACATGTAACTGAACATGGACCTGAACATGTAGCTGAACATGGACCTGAACATGTAGCTGAACATGGACCTGAACATGTAGCTGAACATGGACCTGAACATGGACCTGAACATGTAGCTGAACATGTACCTGAACATGGACCTGAACATGGACCTGAACATGTAGCTGAACATGGACCTGAACATGTAGCTGAACATGTACCTGAACATGGACCTGAACATGGACCTGAACATGGACCTGAACATGTAGCTGAACATGTACCTGAACATGGACCTGAACATGGACCTGAACATGGACCTGAACATGTAGCTGAACATGTACCTGAACATGTACCTGAACATGGACCTGAACATGGACCTGAACATGGACCTGAACATGTAGCTGAACATGTAACTGAACATGGACCTGAACATGTAGCTGAACATGGACCTGAACATGTAGCTGAACATGGACCTGAACATGTAGCTGAACATGGACCTGAACATGTACCTGAACATGTACCTGAACATGTAGCTGAACATGGACCTGAACATGTAGCTGAACATGTACCTGAACATGTAGCTGAACATGGACCTGAACATGTAGCTGAACATGTAGCTGAACATGGACCTGAACATGTAGCTGAACATGTAGCTGAACATGGACCTGAACATGGACCTGAACATGTAGCTGAACATGGACCTGAACATGTAGCTGAACATGTACCTGAACATGTAGCTGAACATGGACCTGAACATGTAGCTGAACATGGACCTGAACATGTAGCTGAACATGTAGCTGAACATGGACCTGAACATGTAGCTGAACATGTAGCTGAACATGTAGCTGAACATGGACCTGAACATGTAGCTGAACATGTAGCTGAACATGTACCTGAACATGGACCTGAACATGGACCTGAACATGAACCCGAACATGGACCTGAACATATAGCTGAACATGGACCTGAACATGGACCTGAACATGTAGCTGAACATGTAGCTGAACATGGACCTGAACATGGACCTGAACATGGACCTGAACATGGACCTGAACATGGACCTGAACATGGACCTGAACATGGACCTGAACATGGACCTGTACATGTAGCTGAACATGGACCTGAACATGGACCTGAACATGTACCTGAACATGTACCTGAACATGTAGCTGAACATGTAGCTGAACATGTAGCTGAACATGTACCTGAACATGTACCTGAACATGTACCTGAACATGTAGCTGAACATGTAGCTGAACATGTAGCTGAACATGTACCTGAACATGTACCTGAACATGGACCTGAACATGGACCTGAACATGTAGCTGAACATGTAGCTGAACATGTAGCTGAACATGTAGCTGAACATGTACCTGAACATGGACCTGAACATAGACCTGAACATGTAGCTGAACATGTAGCTGAACATGGACCTGAACATGGACCTGAACATGGACCTGAACATGTAGCTGAACATGTAGCTGAACATGGACCTGAACATGGACCTGAACATGGACCTGAACACGGACCTGAACATGTAGCTGAACATGGACCTGAACATGTAGCTGAACAAGTAGCTGAACATGGACCTGAACATGTAGCTGAACATGGACCTGAACATGGACCTGAACATGTATCTGAACATGGACCTGAACATGGACCTGAACATGGACCTGAACATGGACCTGAACATGTAGCTGAACATGTAACTGAACATGGACCTGAACATGTAGCTGAACATGGACCTGAACATGTAGCTGAACATGGACCTGAACATGTAGCTGAACATGGACCTGAACATGTACCTGAACATGTACCTGAACATGTAGCTGAACATGGACCTGAACATGTAGCTGAACATGTAGCTGAACATGGACCTGAACATGGACCTGAACATGTAGCTGAACATGGACCTGAACATGTACCTGAACATGTACCTGAACATGTAGCTGAACATGGACCTGAACATGTAGCTGAACATGTAGCTGAACATGGACCTGAACATGTAGCTGAACATGTAGCTGAACATGGACCTGAACATGGACCTGAGCATGTAGCTGAACATGGACCTGAACATGTAGCTGAACATGTACCTGAACATGTACCTGAACATGGACCTGAACATGTAGCTGAACATGGACCTGAACATGTAGCTGAACATGGACCTGAACATGTAGCTGAACATGTAGCTGAACATGTAGCTGAACATGGACCTGAACATGTAGCTGAACATGTAGCTGAACATGTACCTGAACATGGACCTGAACATGTACCTGAACATGGACCTGAACATATAGCTGAACATGGACCTGAACATGGACCTGAACATGTAGCTGAACATGTAGCTGAACATGTACCTGAACATGGACCTGAACATGGACCTGAACATGGACCTGAACATGTACCTGAACATGGACCTGAACATGGACCTGAACATGGACCTGAACATGGACCTGTACATGTAGCTGAACATGGACCTGAACATGGACCTGAACATGTACCTGAACATGTACCTGAACATGTAGCTGAACATGTAGCTGAACATGGACCTGAACATGGACCTGAACATGGACCTGAACATGTACCTGAACATGTAGCTGAACATGGACCTGAACATGTACCTGAACATGTAGCTGAACATGGACCTGAACATGTAGCTGAACATGGACCTGAACATGGACCTGAACATGGACCTGAACATGTAGCTGAACATGTAGCTGAACATGCACCTGAACATGGACCTGAACATGGACCTGAACATGGACCTGAACATGGACCTGAACATGTAGCTGAACATGTAGCTGAACATGTAGCTGAACATGTAGCTGAACATGTACCTGAACATGGACCTGAACATGGACCTGAACATGTAGCTGAACATGTAGCTGAACATGGACCTGAACATGGACCTGAACATGTAGCTGAACATGTAGCTGAGCATGGACCTGAACATGTAGCTGAACATGGACCTGAACATGGACCTGAACATGGACCTGAACATGGACCTGAACATGGACCTGAACATGTAGCTGAACATGTAGCTGAACATGGACCTGAACATGGACCTGAACATGTAGCTGAACATGTAGCTGAACATGGACCTGAACATGGACCTGAACATGGACCTGAACACGGACCTGAACACGTAGCTGAACATGGACCTGAACATGTAGCTGAACATGGACCTGAACATGGACCTGAACATGGACCTGAACATGTAGCTGAACATGGACCTGAACATGGACCTGAACATGTAGCTGAAAATGGACCTGAACATGGACCTGAACATGTAGCTGAACATGGACCTGAACATGGACCTGAACATGTAGCTGAACATGGACCTGAACATGGACCTGAACATGTACCTGAACATGGACCTGAACATGTAGCTGAACATGGAACTGAACATGGACCTGAACATGGACCTGAACATGTAGCTGAACATGGACCTGAACATGGACCTGAACATGTACCTGAACATGTACCTGTACATGGACCTGAACATGGACCTGAACATGGACCTGAACATGGACCTGAACATGGACCTGAACATGTAGCTGAACATGTAGCTGAACATGTAGCTGAACATGGACCTGAACATGTACCTGAACATGGACCTGAACATGTACCTGAACATGGACCTGAACATGGACCTGAACATGTACCTGAACATGTACCTGAACATGTAGCTGAACATGGACCTGTACATGGACCTGAACATGGACCTGAACATGGACCTGAACATGTAGCTGTGCCTGAATGTACTGACCCTGCCGGGGAAGAAGGAGCTGTTCTTGAACTTGCGGAGGAAGAAAGCGATGAAATACGTTCCGGCCATGAGCAGTAACGACAGCAGGGCAGTGTTGGGCTCTCCAACAACCTTCCCAGGATTCCCAGCAACAGTTGTAAAGTTGCAGAGAAATGGAGATACTGTGTTGTTTCCATGGTAACAGTTTTTGAGAGGATGCTCCTGAAAGATCTAGAAAGGACCAAGACAAAGAAGAACACCTCCAGTGCTGCTCTGTGTTGTATTGACAGATACTGTTGTCTGCATCACAACCTTTAATTCACACACACTCAGACTTCAACATAAAAATAATCTTAATGTATTAATCAATCTGTAATCTCAACACGCAAAACATAATTCCTGTTACTTTTGAATATGCAGAGTTCATGCTCGTTGCTCTCTGGCTTTACCTTGACTGTTTTGGCGAAGGTCTCGTAGATGAAAATGAGGGAAATGAGGAAGGAGAAAATCTCCTGAGTGAAGCGGGAGACAAAGCGAACCAGGATGCTTCCCTCGAAGGCCACAGTGAGGAGAACCAGCAGCACCAGCCAGAACCCGATCCACACCCGGCCCGTCAAGTACTCGATCCCATTGCTTTTACAAAACTATACAGAAGGAAAAGACCAGGTAAGATACTTTGCTCTGATGGAGGATCCCTAACCTGTAAGGAGGTAGGTGAAAAAATCTGTAAGTAATGAAATATATAACATTAAGCTAAAAGTCTATTCCTAGTTAAAAGCGACTCAAAGATTTCAGAGGGTTAGCAGAACAGATGAAACATCACATGAAGTATCAAAGACAATCTTGAGTTTTAACAGTAATAAAGTTCAATTAATCGGTTTGACCAATTATGGTTTTCAAATTTTAAGGTTTATTTGAGATGTACAGTCAACCATCATCTGCATAACAGCTTTATCAAAACGACTCATTATCTTGACCAAAACAAATCTACTGATACACAGTGCTGATTGGATGAAAGGCCTCTCTCTTCTCTCACAGCCTCACTGCTCCCTCACTTCACTGTGTGGAAGTTCTAGTTCTTATCCTGTGTTGACAGCCTGAAGATACAGAGTAGGAGAGGAGTTTCCATTTGCCCTCATCTGAGTGGATGTGGTAAAGTGAAGGTCTGAAAACCCCTCAAGTGAACATTGTGTTGACAGGACTCACGATGGAACCGGGAGATACCATCAGAGTTAGAGATGTGGGGAAATAAATAGAAACAAGCAGTTCTCACTAGAACCTTGTGTGTCCATCGATCTCCACGACACGATGTGTCCACAGACATGTTGTATAGAAACAGGTGTGAAGAGAGTCAGGTGAGCTCACAGTGTAGAAGGCCTCTTCAAACACCAGCAGCGGTCCAGAGAAGCCGATCACCAGCAGCGGCTGAGCCCCCAACACGCTGAACACGATGCCCTGCATCGCCGTGGCAACAATCAGCTCCGACACGCCCATCAGACCCTCTGTTTTCTCACCTGTGTCAAAGGTCAGCGATCACAGCAACAACACAACGTCTAAAACAATGTCTGGTGATTGTATGTAATCATCAAATAAACATCTGGTTCCACCACAGCTCGTCACAAAGCTCGGGGTCTTACCCAGCAGCCCCCCGAAGGTGATGGCAGGCGACAGGGCAGCGAAGTAGATGAAGATGATGGCGGCCATGCACTGAGGGTTCAGAGCGTCTCTGAGGTCACTGAGGTACTGAGGGTAGCGGCGAGCCACGTCCTGGATCAGACCTCCGAACAGACGGCCCGACCGCCGCAGGGGCTCGTCGCCGGGTTTGGAAGGAACCAGCGAGTCTGAGATAAGATCACAGTCCATGAGAATCTTCAGATAATAAGAAGGAAACATTTAGTCTTATTCTGAGGCGACATGTTTGTCTTGGAAGTGACCGCAATGTCCAAATTCATAACTGCTGATGAGACCTGTTCATTGACAGAAGGAGCAACCTGCTGACTGACCTTCATGCTGCTGAGGACTCGAGGGTTTCTCCTGCAGTTTGCTGCCCTGCTCCTCCTCCCTCTTCTGGAGCATTTCTCTTTGGAAGCGAGCGACCGAGTGCAGCAGCTGGTCCCCGTCCACCTCCGAGGGCGGCAGCACCACGCTGCAGTCCAGGAAGCGGTTGATGGCCGTCAGCAGGTCCTGGCGGTCGTCAGCCTGGTACGCTGCCTCATGGAAGTGCTGAGGAGTCAGAATCCATTACACAACATTTGTTCTGAAGCTCTGAGGAAGCAGAGCGTGTGTCTGTCTGTGGGACTCGCCTTGTCTGACATCAGGGTGGAGATGGAGCGTCCCATCTGGTGATAGTCCACGTTGGCGACGGGGGGGCCCAGCAGCAAGAACAGGAACCTCACAGGGACGGGGACTTCCAGGACAGACTCCAGCAGGACCGCCTCCTGCAGCCGCACAAACACCATGGAGGGCTGGTCCAGGAAGCTCACGCTGCCTGCAGACACAGCCGAGGGATTCTGTGACACAACTCCACACATTGAAGAAGAAGAGGATGTGTAGACGATGTGTACTTTTGTGTTGCATACCGACGAGAACCACGGTGGCCTCAGCTCTCTCTGGGATCTTCTCCATCAGCTTTGCTTCATGTTTGGATCTGGGCTGACAGAGGGGCGGGGCTTCTCTCTGGACACGCCACAAAAAAAACCTCAGAATCTTGACAAATGTTTACATTTACTCATTTGAAAAGCTGAATCCTAACCACTGCTTCACTGAAGACCCCCAGTGGGACTTGTCATCTGTCACAGCATCACTCCTTCTCTGGACCTGAGGTTCAGAGTTATCGACACCAGACTGAGCTCGTGTTCCTCCAGAGACTCACTTCACCGGGTCCACCACCCAACACAAGAATGAGGCGGCACCGTCTCCATGGGGGGTCAAACTGAATGATAATCTCCAGCAGATGAACTCCTCCTCCTCACCAGGCAGGCAACCAAACCATCAACAGGCTTTTCCTAAATTCTTTCCCATCAGCGTCGCACTAGCTGCTGCTGGAGGAGTTGGTTCAGGACCAGTGGCGTCACTGGGTCACTGGAGCTGACCGGGAACGACAGGAGACTTCTGGTGGAACTCTGGTGAATCCGGAGATTTCTTTACAAAAAACCCACAACAAGAAATAAACAGGATGACGGATCTCAGTCCGACCGGATCTACAGATCCAGCAGCAGGTGATGAAGACGAGTTTCCACCTGCTGTTGTTCTGAGGAACAGACGTGACTCCCGGGTGGTGTTAACGTCTTTCACCGCTTCTCCTGTTTGAACGTGTCGGCACGGTGGAACAGTGGACAACCACGTGGGTGTGAGACCTGAAACAGCTGAGAAGTTCCATGAAGGATCGAACCCCCCCCCGCTGCGCCCCCCCGATCACATGTTATCACCAGCCGCCACTGTTCAGGACCATGTGCAACTTCTTTATTTGTGAGTTGATTTAATGTCTTCGTTTTACCTTGGTCTTCTCTGGCTCAGCCTCTTTGTGATTGGTCAGGTTTTGTGGGAGCTCTGATTGGCCGTTGTGTTTGTCAATCAGGGCGGCCATGTTGGCTGCAGAGATGTTCCTGCTGAACGAGCTGTGATCTTTCTCATCACTGGGGTGACTGAGGACAGAGACACGGAGAAGACATGAAGACACTCTGGGTGTATGGATGATGGACAGATGGATGAAGAACAGATGATGGACAGATAATGGACAGATGATGGACAGGTGATGGACAGATGGATGATGGACAGATGATGGACAGATAATGGACAGATGGATGATGGACGGATGATGGACAGATGGATGATGAACAGATGACGGACAGATGATGGACAGATGATGGACAGATGGATGATGGATGGATGATGGAGAGATGGATGATGGACGGATGGATGATGGACAGAGGATGGACGGATGGATGATAGACAGATGATGGACAGATGGATGATGGATGGATGATAGACAGAGGATGGACAGATGGATGATGGACAGATGATGGACAGATGATGTACAGATGGATGATGAACAGATGGATGATGGATGGATGATGGACAGAGGATGGACAGATGGATGATGGACAGATGATGGACAGGTGATGGACAGATGGATGATGAACAGATGATGGACAGATGGATGATGGACGGATGATGGACAGATGGATGATGGACAGAGGATGGACGGATGGATGATGGACAGGTGATTGACAGATGATGGACAGATGGGTGATGGACAGGTGA
This sequence comes from Limanda limanda, assembly GCF_963576545.1. NCBI lineage: Eukaryota > Metazoa > Chordata > Actinopteri > Pleuronectiformes > Pleuronectidae > Limanda > Limanda limanda. The sequence goes on along the minus strand of NC_083648.1, from coordinate 252,023 downwards.
TGGACAGATGGATGATGGACAGATGATGGACGGATGGATGATGGACAGGTGATTGACAGATGATGGACAGATGGATGATGGACGGATGATGGACAGATGGATGATGGACGGATGGATGATGGACAGAGGATGGACGGATGGATGATGGACAGGTGATTGACAGATGATGGACAGATGGATGATGGACAGGTGATGGACAGATGGATGATGGACGGATGGATGATGGACAGAGGATGGACGGATGATGGACGGATGATGGACAGAGGATGGACAGATGGATGATGCAGAGATGATGGACAGCTGGATGATGGACAGATGATGGACAGATGGATGATGGACAGATGATGGACAGATGGAGGACAGATGATGGACAGATGGAGGACACATGGAGGACAGATGGAGGACAGATGATGGACAGATGGATGATGGAGGACAGATGGAGGACAGATGATGGACAGGTGATGGACAGATGGAGGACAGATGATGGACAGATGATGGACAGATGATGGACAGATGGAGGACAGATGGAGGACAGGTGATGGACAGATGGAGGACAGATGGAGGACAGATGATGGACAGATGGAGGACAGAGGATGGACAGAGGATGGACAGATGGAGGACAGATGGAGGACAGATGATGGACAGATGATGGACAGATGGAGGACAGGTGATGGACAGATGGAGGACAGGTGATGGACAGGTGATGGACAGATGGATGATGGACAGATGATGGACAGAAGATGGCAAGATGATGGACAGATGATGGACAGATGGATGATGGATGGATGATGGAGAGATGGATGATGGACGGATGGATGATGGACAGAGGATGGACGGATGGATGATAGACTAATGATGGACAGATGGATGATGGATGGATGATGGACAGAGGATGGACGGATGGATGATGGACAGATGATGGACAGATGATGGACAGATAATGGACAGATGATGGACAGGTGATGGACAGATGGATGATGGACAGATGATGGACAGATGGATGATGGACAGATGGACAGATGGATGATGGACGGATGGATGATGGACAGAGGATGGACGGATGGATGATGGACAGGTGATTGACAGATGATGGACAGATGGGTGATGGACAGGTGATGGACAGATGGATGATGGACAGATGATGGTCAGATGGATGATGGACGGATGGATGATGAACAGAGGATGGACGGATGATGGACGGATGATGGACGGATGATGGACAGAGGATGGACAGATGAATGATGCAGAGATGATGGACAGCTGGATGATGGACAGATGATGGACAGATGGATGATGGACAGATGATGGACAGATGGAGGACAGATGATGGACAGATGGAGGACACATGGAGGACAGATGGAGGACAGATGATGGACAGATGGATGATGGACAGATGATGGACAGATGGAGGACAGATGGAGGACAGATGATGGTCAGATGATGGACAGATGGAGGACAGATGGAGGACAGATGATGGACAGGTGATGGACAGATGGAGGACAGATGATGAACAGATGATGGACAGATGATGAACAGATGGAGGACAGATGGAGGACAGGTGATGGACAGATGGAGGACAGATGGAGGACAGATGATGGACAGGTGATGGACAGATGGAGGACAGATGATGGACAGATGATGAAAAGATGGAGGACAGGTGATGGACAGATGGAGGACAGATGGAGGACAGATGGAGGACAGGTGATGGACAGGTGATGGACAGAGGATGGACAGAGGATGGACAGATGGAGGACAGATGATGGACAGATGATGGACAGATGGAGGACAGATGGAGGACAGGTGATGGACAGATGGAGGACAGGCGATGGACAGATGGAGGACAGGTGATGGACAGATGGAGGACAGGTGGAGGACAGGTGGAGGACAGATGGAGGACAGATGGGGGACAGATGGATGATGGAAGACAGGTGGAGGACAGGTGGAGGACAGATGGATGATGGAGGACAGATGGAGGACAGGTGGAGGACAGGTGGAGGACAGATGGATGATGGAGGACAGGTGGAGGACAGGTGGAGGACAGATGGATGATGGAAGACAGATGGAGGACAGGTGGAGGACAGGTGGAGGACAGATGGAGGACAGGTGGAGGACAGATGGAGGACAGATGGGGGACAGATGGATGATGGAAGACAGATGGAGGACAGATGGAGGACAGGTGGAGGACAGATGGATGATGGAGAACAGATGGAGGACAGGTGGAGGACAGATGGATGATGGAGGACAGATGGAGGACAGGTGGAGGACAGGTGGAGGACAGATGGATGATGGAAGACAGATGGAGGACAGGTGGAGGACAGGTGGAGGACAGGTGGAGGACAGATGGATGATGGAGGACAGATGGAGGACAGGTGGAGGACAGGTGGAGGACAGGTGGAGGACAGATGGATGATGGAAGACAGATGGAGGACAGGTGGAGGACAGGTGGAGGACAGGTGGAGGACAGACCTGTGTGGGAGCAGCAGAGCTCTCAGGACGCTGGTCCGATCCTCAGCTTTGATCTGATCGGAGATCACCATCTGCGTCGCCACCTGCTGGGCGATGTCCGGCAGCGTCCTCTGCTTCAGGTCCAGAAGCACCGCCCCTAAAGACACGGAGCCAGAGGTCGCACTGTGACATCATCAGTTACAGTTGGCTGTGAGTGTGTGTGCAGTGTCGGTGTCTGTCCAGCGGGGGCAGCAGCTCACCGTGGGAGAGGGTTCTCCGGAGCTCGAGCAGCGAGCGGAAAGAGAGAGAGGCGACGTGAGGCCGCCCCCAGCGCTCAGTCTCCTCCTCCAGCTCCTCCTCCAATCGGATCCACCGAGCCGTCTCCCGCCACTGCAGCTGCAGGTTCCTGTCAATCATCAGCTCGTTCAGCTCCACAAACACCTGCACACACACACACACACACACACACACACACACACACACACACACACACACACACACACACACACACACACACACACACACACACACACACACATTTAAATCATTTATTTGAATCCACCAATCATATTCGTACAACAAGGATTCAAACATTTCTCAGAGGTTGGACACAGCTCAGTGACTCATGGGAACAAGAAACATCTCCGACGCCAAACAGCAGGACCACCTGCAGCAGCTGATACAGAGCAGAACTTTGATAGTTGTTGAGATCGGCTCTTACTAAGTCCTGCCAAAGGTCAAAGGTCAAAGGTTCAGTCGTAGCCCACTGACCCAAAGTTTATGGACACGCCCCAGACTTCAAATATCAATACTACCAGTTTACATGTAGAGCCTGGGTCTGTCATGGTAGCAACAATGGGTATTTGGTCAACTTGTCAAGGAAGGCTAAGTCCATATAGAGGTCATAGACACACACACAGACACACACACAGACACACACACACACACTCACACACACACACTCACTCACTCACTCACACACACACACACACACACACACACACACACACACACACACACACACACACACTCACACACATTCTAAACTAGGCTCAAACAGGTTAAACACAGACGGGATGAATCAGCCTGTACCTCACAGTGTCGCCTGTCCATCGTGAAGACTGAAGCCTCACAGACTCAACTCAGGGTTTACCTGCCCTCACACGAGTGACATCACCGGTCCCACCTCACTGGAAGACACCGCCCACCCACACACATTCACACACACACTCACTCACACTCACACACACACACACACACACACACACACATTCACACACACACTCACACACACACACACACACCCGCCCACCCACACACACACACACACTCACTCACTCACACTCACACACACACACACACACACACACACACACACACACACACACACACACATTCACACACACACTCACACACACACACACACACCCACCCACCCACACACACACACTCACTCACTCACAAACACACACACACAAACACACACACACACTCACACACCCGCCCACCCGCCCACCCACACACACACACATACCCACACACACACACACACACTCACACACACACACACACCAGCCCACCCACACACACACACTCACTCACACACACACACACACACACATTCACACACACACACCCGCCCACCCGCCCACCCACACACACACACATACACACACACACACACATACCCACACACACACACACACACACACACACATTCACACACACACACACTCACTCACACACAGACACACACATACCCACACCCGCCCACCCACACACATTCACACACAATCACTCACTCACTCATTCACTCACTCACACACACTCACACACACACCCACACACACACACATGCCCACCCACACAATCACACACACACACACACACACACATGCCCACCCACACAATCACTCACACACACACACACACACACACGCACACATGCCCACCCACACACTCACACTCACACTCACACACACTCACACTCACACACACACACGTCTCCACTTCCTCCAGAATTTAAGCAACATATCTCAGTTACGAGCGCTGCCACCTTGTGGTGATGACGTTATTTG
>NC_083648.1:147500-242500 GCF_963576545.1 Limanda limanda | reverse complement strand
TCAGTGAGGGCAGCGGTGACCTCTGACCTTCAGCCTCAGGTTCTCACCTGGTCAGCGTGGAGCCGTCGTCCTGAAGGATCCGTCCCTTCGTCTCCGCTGCTTTTATACCAGCTCCTCTCCACCTGCGTGTGGGGGTCCCAGGTGGGACGTATGGGAATGTAAAGGTGTGCGCTTGTGTGTGTGTGCGTGGAGCTAATCTGCTGTTTGTGTAGCAGCACACTGATTCCTGTTTGTGTTGTCTGTTTGTTTACTGTCGTCACTTTGAATCCGATGTGTTCAGTAAACACAACAGGAAGTTCACTGCGTCACTCTGTGGGAACTGTGTGTGTGAACTGTGTGTGTGTCACATGTCGTTAATGACACGTTACACATCAGTGTGGACAGAGGACATTCTATAAGTGAGGACATTGAAGACGTTTTAATCAGACAGAAACTCACAGTCCTGAAACATGAACCTGGGGCCTGCCCCCCCGAGGGAGATCTCCTCCAGGGATCCAGCTGAACTCTAACAATCAGGCTGAGTGGTCACATGATGCTGGTTTCATCTGTTCAGTTCACTGAGGGGGGGGGGGACAAACATCCAGAATCAAAGAAACAGTTCCAGCTGCTAAATGCAGGAAGAACATCTGGTAAAACATCTGGGATTGTTGTTATAGTCCAACTGTTCGTGACCCAGAGCAGATCTGAATCTGATCTCATCTGTTTCCATCACGCGTCGTTTACATGAATTCTCATTATGAGTCTGACAGTTTGAGTCTTTCAGGTGAAACCCTGGTGGCTACAAGCTGAACTGCAGGAAATAAAACACTGTAAAGAAGCAAGTCGACTGATCTTCATATCTTTACAACACAACAGGTACAACACTATCTCTACTGTATTGTGATATCAGTTCACACACGAACAATGAGGTTTGAAAACAAGTCAGATTCTAAATGAACATAAGTAGAAAAACACAAAGAACAACAGAGACTAAAGGAAAAGAGTTTAATGTGTTAAATGTAGATTGAGTTTCTTTCATCAGCCAGTGAAGCAGCTGCAGTCTGTGGGACTGGGAGCACTTTACGGGTCAGGCTGGTTCTGTGGGACTGGGAGCACTTTACGGGTCAGGCTGGTTCTGTGGGACTGGGAGCACTTTACGGGTCAGGCTGGTTCTGTGGGACTGGGAGCACTTTACGGGTCAGGCTGGTTCTGTGGGACTGGGAGCACTTTACGGGTCAGACTGGTTCTGTGGGACTGGGAGCACTTTACGGGTCAGGCTGGTTCTGTGGGACTGGGAGCACTTTACGGGTCAGGCTGGTTCTGTGGGACTGGGAGCACTTTACGGGTCAGGCTGGTTCTGTGGGACTGGGAGCACTTTACGGGTCAGGCTGGTTCTGTGGGACTGGGAGCACTTTACGGGTCAGGCTGGTTCTGTGGGACTGGGAGCACTTTACGGGTCAGGCTGGTTCTGTGGGACTGGGAGCACTTTACTGGTCAGGCTGGTTCTGTGGGACTGGGAGCACTTTACGGGTCAGGCTGGTTCTGTTGGGCTCCAGCAGCTGACAGAGGTTCATCCTCTGAGGAGAATCTAGATCTTTCAGAAGCTCCTCAGAGGAATTAATCCTGAAATTTCCCGATATCCACAAATCCTGCTTCACAGTCCAGGGCCCTGGTGTTCATGGGAGGGTTCATCCTCTGGGGACAGAGACAACAGTGTGAGGACGTTCTTTGGAAAGGTCAAAGGGTCACTAACATGCTGGACCCTCCAGTCTGCCTTTGGACACCCTGAGACGTCAGTCCTCTGCAGCGTCCTGCTCCTCCTTTGTCCCCTGCTCCCTCTTCTTCTTCACCTCCTTCAGTCCCTCCTGGATCTTGTCCACGGCCTCCTGGTCTCCGGCCTGCCGGGCCAGACCTAGAGCCTCCTGGTAGATCCGCACCGAGTCGTCCAGCTGCCCTGATGGACCACAGACAGAATGTCCCGTCTTAGTAAATGTCCCCACTTGGTAAACGTCCCCACAAACATTGACCTGTGCTGACCTTTGTGCAGCAGGATGCCGGCCATGTTTCCCAGCAGGACGTGTTGGTCCGGGTGTCCCGCAGACCGGCTCAGATCCACGGCCTGCTGGACCACCGCCAGGGCGTCGTCATGACGACCCTGCAGATCCAGGATGGTGCCCAGGTCGCTCATCAGCACCAGAGTCTGATGATGACATCACACGTAAACGAAAAGGTCTCTTTATTGGTGGGCGTGTCCCTGACATGTGGGTGTGTCTCTACCTGAGGATGTGTCCATGGCATGCAGGTGTGTGGGCGTGTCCCTGGCATGTGGGTGTGTCTCTATCTGTGTGCGTGTCACTGACATGTGGGTGTGTGGGCGTGTCCCTGACATGTGGGTGTGTGGGTGTGTCCCTGACATGTGGGTGTGTCCCTGGCATGTGGGTGTGTCTCTACCTGTGTGCGTGTCACTGGCATGTGGGCGTGTCTCTACTGGTGTGCATGTCCCTACCTGTGGGTGTGTCCCTGACATGTGGGCGTGTCTCTACCTGCGGGTGTGTCCCTGACATGTGGGTGTGTCTCTACCTGAGGATGTGTCCATGGCATGCAGGTGTGTGGGCGTGTCCCTGTCATGTGGGTGTGTCTCTATCTGTGTGCGTGTCACTGGCATGTGGACGTGTCTCTACTGGTGTGCATGTCCCTACCTGTGGGTGTGTCCCTGACATGTGGGCGTGTCTCTACCTAGGGGTGTGTCTCTACCTGAGTGCGTGTCCCTGGCATGTGGGTGTGTCCTTGACATGTGGGCGGGTCTATGTGTGTGGGCGTGTCTCTACATGTGGGTATGAGTCTGCATGTGGGTGTGTCCTTGACATGTGGGCGTGTCTATGTGTGTGGGCGTGTCTCTACATGTGGGTATGAGTCTGCATATGGGCTTGTCCCTTGTATGTGGGCGTGTCTCTACCTGTGGGTGTGTCTCCCCCTGCTCCTGGCGGCAGATGGTCAGTGCCTCCTCGTAGTCCCGCCTCGCCGGCTCCAGGCGCCACGTTGACGCTCGGTATCGAGCTCGAGAGTCCAGACAGAGTCCGAGCAGCAGGCGGGTCTCTTTTCTCAGCTCCTCCTCCTCCTCTGCAGACGACGCCCACAAAGTCACCAAACAAACATCAGGACAGAACATCGATAATGTGAAAAAATGTTGGAACATGAAAAGTCTTAATAAACATAATAAAGTTAATTTCATTAACGTGAAAATATAATTTATCAAGTGAGTAGCGTTAATGATGTCATCAAGGTAAAAGGTCTCAATAAAAGAAATAACATTAATCACACTAATAACATGAAAAGTATCCAAATCTAATAATATGAAAAATGCTAATAACGTGAAACATTTTTTAAACTTGAATAATGGGAATAGGTCAATCGTGTGAAAAGTGTAAACATTATTCACGTTAACATGAATAAATTGATGGATCGTGATGGAGGACGATGATCACAACCAGAGTTCTGGACACACAACATGTCTCCTCACATCTTCACCATCACTGAGAGGAGCTCCTCAGTTCATCTGCTCCTTCATCTCCATCAGACGTTAAAACACTTTAAACATGAAGTTACAAACTGGTTCTTGTCATGTAGTGAATCCTGTTGTTGTGTTGTTGTGTTGATGTGTTCAGTTCCATCAGCATGTGTGTGTCCTGGGAGAGGATCCTCTCATGGGACTGAGCTTCACTGATCAGAGTTCCTCTGTCTCACCTGTCGGTTCCTCTGCTTTCAGCTCCGTGGTTTTCTGCAGTTTGGCCTCAAGAGACTCTGAACAGAACCTGAAGCCGTGTTCAGCAAGCTCCGCCCTCAGCAACACAACACACAAACACACAAAGTCACAAACCAACCAACCCAGAGGCCAAGGCCCGGAACTGAGGAGCAGGATAAGATCCTTTGAGCTCCTCTGATGAGTTTCTGAAAGATCTAGATCCTCGGAATCTGGATCCTCAGAATCTAGATCCTCGGAATCTGGATCCTCAGAATCTAGATCCTCGGAATCTGGATCCTCAGAATCTAGATCCTCAGAATCTAGATCCTCAGAATCTAGATCCTAGGAATCTGGATCCTCAGAATCTGGATCCTCAGAATCTGGATCCTCAGAATCTGGATCCTCAGAATCTAGATCCTCAGAATCTGGATCCTAGGAATCTGGATCCTCAGAATCTAGATCCTCAGAGGATGAACCGAACAGAGCAAAGTGGATCTGCTTCCCTCACTGGTCCTGATGCACTGGGAGTGTGAGCGGAGGAGAACCACACAGACTCTAATACTTTGATCCTTTAAGTAACTTTTTCCAGTGAAATTTATATTTTATTTGTGACCCTCCCCCCCCCCTCCTCCAGATGTTTTACCAGATGTTCTTCCTGCATTTAGCACGCGAACTGTTTCTTTTATTCTGGATGTTTGTTCTGCTCAGATTTGATTTATTATTATTCAACAGTTTGATCCTCGGCTGGCAGTCAAACTGCCCCCCCCCCCAACTGAAGAAGTTGGTTCGTACTTGTTCTGCTCAGCGTAGATGGAGGCGAGCTTCAGAGACATCTCGATGAAGCCGTTGTCGTCCTGGAAACAGACAGGAAGAAGATCATAGAGACACACACATAGAGACACACACAGAGACACACACACAGAGACAAACACAGAGACACACACATAGAGACACACATAGAGACACACAGAGAGACACACACAGAGACACACACAGAGACACACACAGAGACACAAAGACACACACACACACACAGAGACTCACACACACACACAGCGACACATGCAGAGACACACACACACAGACACACACACAGAGACACAGACACACACACAGAGACACACACACAGAGACACACACACAGACACACACACAGACACACACACAGACACACACAGACACACACACACACAGAGACACACACCTGTGGCGTTCCTCCTGACAACATGATGCTCATCGCTGCTTTGAACAGTTTTTCTGCCTGAGACAGAGATTGTGATGTCACTGTGATGTCACTGTGATGTCACTGTTATTACAGGTACAAGAGGAGGAGCTAGCCTGTGATTGGATGTTACTCACGTTGTCTAGCTGACCCTGCACGTAGGCCAGGTTCGCCATCTGAGGAAACACAGAGCATCTTAAGACGAGGTCAAAGGTCACACCTGCAGGTTTACAGCCCATGGTACATATTCAGATGTGGGTGTGGCCAGATACGGATGTTGCCAGAGTTACATGTGGGTGTGGCCAGATACGGATGTTGCCAGAGTTGCATGTGGGTGTGGCCAGCAGGTGTTACCAGGATGTAGGTGTAGATGAGGGCCTGCTTGTTTCCTGTCTGATGAGCGAGAGCGACGGCCTGATGGAGGAAACCTGAGGCCGCTGGGAGCTGCTCCCGAATCACACTGAGCTGAAAGACACACAACACCTCAAATACTACTGCAATACTACTGCAATACTGCTGCAGTACTACTACTGCAATACTGCTGCAATACTACTGCAATACTGCAATACTACTGCAGTACTGCTGCAGTACTACTACTGCAATACTACTGCAATACTGCTGCAATACTACTGCAATACTACTACTGCAATACTACTGCAATACTACTGCAATACTGCAATACTACTGCAGTACTGCTGCAGTACTACTACTGCAATACTACTGCAATACTGCTGCAATACTACTGCAATACTACTACTGCTACTGCAATACTACTGCTACTCCTTCAATACTACTACTGCTACTGCAATACTACTGCTACTCCTGCAATACTACTACTGCTACTGCAATACTACTGCAATACTACTGATACTGAACTACGGTTTGACTGTACCTTGGCTTTCTTCAGCAGCAGAATTATCTCATCCTCTTTTCTCTGAGCTTCATCTCGTTTGTCTTCATCAGACCTGAACAGAGAGAAAGCTACACACAAACACACAAACACACACACGCACACACAGACACACACGCACACATATACACACACACACACACCATCACACACTTTATGCAAAATAATTGAAAAGTGCTAAATCATCAGATTTATGGAGTTTGGTGTAAATTATTTTTTTACCGACTGTTGCCCACAGAGCTGCAGCTCCTCCTCTTCCTCCTCTTCCTCCTCCTCCTTCTCCTCCTCCTCCTCTTCCCTCAGAGTTGTTTATGTTTACCCAGAAGGCCGAGCGTTTTCCTGCCACACAGCTGCTGCTGTAAATAGAACATTTACAAATGTAAATTCTGTGGCTTGAATCCATCTCTTCATGTTATTCCAGTTGAGCTGAAGAGGAGAAGTCCATCAGTATATTATATATATAGATATGGATGTATATATATATGTATGTATATATATGTATGTATATATATATATATATATATCTGTATATGTATTTTCTTCACTGATGAAGAGCTTTTATTTTGAACAAATATGTGATTCAACTTTTTAGCATCATATCACCATTATATTGTTTCTATGACAATATTAACTTATCCACGGTGACACGTGAACTAAAGGCTGAAGAACGTTGGATGACGTCAGCAGGTCGTGGGTCCACCTGTCTCCCAGGTGGGGGGGGGGGGGGGGGGCTCACTCACCTGCCTGCAGCTGCTGAACATCTGGACCTGACCAGGGTCAGAACCACAGCGCGACGCACACAGGAGGCCGCCATCTTCACGGATGACGTCACGGCGACCGGATGTCACGAGGTGTCGCTCGTTGCCTTCAAATTAAAAGCAGCGGAGAAATGACTATTATAAAATCTTCGCATTTTATACACAACAGTGTTAGTTTGGTGACAAAGATGTTTTATCTTTTCGGTGAATGAATATATTTAAGAAAATCATAAAAAAAAGTCCTCCAGGATATTGTTATTATTTCATTACATTTGTTTATTGGTTATATTCATTTAAATCATATTTAACTTCATTGTCTTCATGCTGAGACAAGTTTTATTTCATCAGCCAGTTTCTGTTCACACACTGAAGAAAATGCCAACATCCTCTGTACAAGTTTGAGCTTTTATTGTGAAAGACAAGAACAGGATGACACAGATGGATGTGTTTTTGTATGGAGTCATCAGCTACCTTCAATGAGTTATGGATTCAACTCTGAGAAACAAAGCCACTGGTGTCCAAAAAGTCTCCAGTCCAGAATCTGGACCAAGTCCAGAGTAACAGGTCCCTGGTCCAGGACAATGACTGTGGACTATGGTGGATCCTGATGGTCTGATGGTGGATCTTGATGGTGGACTATGATCCCAACCAGACTGCTTGATATATAATATTTCTCCTCAGATACTTTTACTGACAATAATCAGGTCATTGACCTTCAGTTCTGCTACAAAGTGTTTATTCTAATCAAAGCTGTGAATCCTTTGATCTCTCTGATGTCCTCTGTTCCACAGGACATCTGTTGCTCTAGTGTCCGTCCTGGAGACGGGTCCTCACGTGTGTCTCCTGGAGACGGGTTGGAGACGGGTCCTCACGTGTGTCTCCTGGAGACGGGTTGGAGACGGGTCCTCACACGTGTCTCCTGGAGACGGGTCCTCACATGTGTCTCTGAGGTTTCTACCTTCTTCACCTGCTACAGGTCTCAGTAGTTTGACTCTTGTTGAAGGACAGAGGACGTCTCACCTTGTTAAAGACCATGAGACAAACTAGAACCTGTGAATATGAGACTATATTGATAAAATGTGATTGATCCTTTAAGATCAAGTTGTTTTCATCTCAACCTGATGTTCACGTGTCCAGTCGTGTTTCTGCAGCTGCAGATTCTTTGAGATGTGGTGAAACATTAATTTCATGTTCGACGATACTCAATAAAAATGTTTTTTAAACGATTACAAAGTGATCCTCAGTAAACATGCATCAGTATGAAGACAAACCTTTTTTGGCATGTTTTTATGGACAGTTCTTTTAATGATCATCTTACTCACTAATTTAAGGGGAAAAAAGTGAAATAAATTGTAAAAGCAACTTTGGATTCAAAGATCAACAAACAGAAGAAAAACCAGTGAACGTAAAGTCGTGTTTTTTACGACTGTGCAGTCTGACTCCTTTTCAAAATAAGAGATGAATTGAATCAGGCAGTGATGTCACACTGAGTCAACAGTCAGGAGTTTTGACTGCAACAGCATCAATGTGTTTCAGAGCATCTTTATGATCGGTCACTGCTGCAGCTCCACCTGCTGGCCAACTACAGTAACTAACATCCAGTTGAATTACACCTGCACGCACACGTCTCTCAGTCCTTTGTGTTTTCAGGAGTCAGATGTTTCCCGGCAGCCTTCCCTCCGCCGGCCTGTGGTCGGTGAACCTCTTCAGGTGGCAGTTCAGCACTCCTTTAGTTTTAAAGCTCTTGCCGCAGCTGCAGGCGTGCGGCCGCTCGCCGCTGTGGTCCAGCTGGTGGATCCGCAGCAGCGAGCTGGTGAAGAAGAACTCTCCGCAGGTGATGCAGTAGTGGTTCTTCTCTCCGGTGTGTTTGGCTCTCTGGTGGCTCAGCAGCGAGCCGGACGTGGTGAAGCTCTGGCCACAGTCCTGGCAGGTGAACGGGCGCTCGCCGGTGTGGATCCTCTCGTGCGCCCTCCAGGAGTTGTGGTAGGAGAAGGACTTCTCGCAGTACGAGCACTGGTGCAGCTTCTCCTTGGTGTGGCTCAGCCGGTGCATCTTCAGGTAGTGGGCGATGGTGAAGCTCTTCCCGCAGTCGTCACAGCGGAACGGCTTCTCGCCCACGTGGAACAGCGTGACGTGAGACTTCAGGTGAGACGACTGAGTGAACCTGTTGCCGCAGGTGGTGCAGAGGAACGGCCGCTCGCCAGTGTGTGTGACCATGTGGGCCTTGAGGTGGGGCGACTGGGTGAAGCTCTTCCCACACTCGGGGCACTGGTAGGGCTTCAGCCCGGTGTGAGTGCGGTCGTGCAGCTTCAGGCCCTGCAGGCTGGAGAAGCACTTGCTGCACTCGGGGCAGCGGTAGGCCCGCAGCTCCTCGTGCGTCCTCCGGTGGCAGCGCAGGCTGCTGGGCAGCTTGAAGCCTTTTCCACACGTGGGGCATTTATGTGGTTTCCTTCTGGAGTGCGTCACCTGGTGGACCTTCAGACTCTGAGGGTTGCTGAAGGTCTTCATGCACTTGGGGCAGGACAGCAGCTGCTGGTTCTTGTGCGCTCTGCGGTGGAAGTTGAAGCCCTGGTAGGAGACGAACATCTTGTCACAGACTTTGCAGCGATAACACTTCTCCTCCTTGTGCACCTCCAGGTGCTCGCTGAGCTCCTCCCCCTGGTCGAAGCCGTCCCCACAGAACCAGCACTTGAAGGGTTTGGTCCCGGAGTGGGTCCTGTGGTGGGTCTTCCAGTCCCTCTTCAGAGCGAAGGTCCTGTCACAGTAGGAGCACCGGTAGGCCTGCTGGCGGCTGTGGACGTGCTGGTGGATGACCAGGCTCTTCAGGGTGGGGCAGGTCTTCCCACACTGCCAGCACTCGTTGGGTCTCAGTCCTCCGTGGGTCTTCAGGTGGGCCTCCAGGTGGGACCTCTTGTAGAAGCCTCTGGAGCACTGGGAGCAGTAGACCATCTTCCTGCCGGTCATCACGGAGCAGTGCCGCCTCGCTCTCTGCTTCCACAGCTGAGGGTGATGGTCTGTTGGAAAGGTCAGAGGTCAATTACTGCTCCTTCAAGAAGTGATAAAAGTTATAACGACTAATTAAGACAAATTCTTTTTATAAACTATCAGAATCTTGGAGAATTTAAACCAAGTCAGCTGCAGCCTGAGGAAATGGTTTTGTATTTATAAGGTTTTTCTAGTCTTGACGACTCAAAGCTCTTTACAGTTTTACATTCAGGGTTCATCCTCTTGCCCGAGGACACTTCGGCATGCAGGGTCAGACTGGGGATCGAACCGCCGACCTTCAGGTTGGAGGACGACCGCTCCCCCCCTCTGACTCTAAGTGTTTTACTATAAACTCGGCTGCACGAGCACGGAGAACCAATGGTTGCGGGTCAGTTACCCAGAGACAGGAAGTCCCGCCCCTGCAGCCAGGTCCTGCAGTCCGTCAGTTGGACCAACAGAGTCTTCAGGACCGGAAGCGACCGGATCTCCACGTCTCCGTCCGGCTCCATTTTGATCTGAACGTTTCCAAACTCTTCAGATGATTCCTAGAAAAGAAAAAGCTCATCAACTGCAAATCCCAAATCCCACAGCTGGATCCAATCAGCCAAACTGGATCCGCTTCATCTTACTGATCTGGATCAGCTCTGCTTTAAACCGGATCAGTTCTGGTTTAAACCGGTTCAGTTCTGGTTTAAACCGGTTCAGTTCTGGTTTAAACCTTCAAACCCGATCAGTTCTGGTTCCAACAGGATCAGTTCTGGTTCAAACTGATTCAGTTCTGGTTCAAACTGATTCAGTTCTGGTTCAAAGAATCAGTTCCGGTTTAAACGCTGTCATCTATTTTTTTAAATAATCTATGTATAGTTATTGTATAACTATGACGTCATCAATAACATAATCTCTCCTCGGTGAGCCTGAGGCTAGCCCCGTTAGCTTTAGCACTGTTAGCTTTAGCAGCGTTAACTTTAGCCCCGTTAGCGTTAGCAGCGTTAGCTTTAGCACTGTTTGCTTCAGCCCCGTTAGCTTTAGCACTGTTAGCTTCAGCCCCGTTAGCTTTAGCACTGTTAGCTTTAGCAGCGTAAGCTTTAGCACTGTTAGCTTCAGCCCCGTTAGCTTTAGCAGCGTTAGCTTTAGCAGCGTTAGCTTCAGCCCAGTTAGCTTTAGCACTGTTAGCTTCAGCCCCGTTAGCTTTAGCCCCGCTAGCTTTAGCAGCGTTAGCTTTAGCAGCGTTAGCTCACTAGTAGCTCCGTGCCGGACCCTGCGGTTGGAGCACGAACAGCCGGTCGTGCGCTTCTTCTTACCGGTGAAGCCGCGTCCATCCCTCCGGTCCCTCTCCGGTTCCTCCCCGGTTCCTCTCCGGTCCCTCTCCGGTCCCCCTTCGGTTCCTCCGGTTCCTCTCCGGTTCCCCTCCGGTCCCCCTTCGGTTCCTCTCCGGTCCCTCTCCGGTCCCTCCGGTTCCTCTCCGGTCCCTCTCCGGTCCCTCTCCGGTTCCTCCAGAGGCCGGGACGCTGCGGTCCACGGGTCCGGTGCCGAGGGGGGGGGGGGAAGCCGGACATGGGGTTGGAGCACTTCCGGGTCACGGGTCACCGCTGCGGACTGCAACACACACGTGTGTACAGCTATCTTAGTGAGGACATTCATCGACGTGATGCATTCCCTAGCCCCCCCCACCCCAACAGGCCATTAAAGGGGGGGGGGGGATAGTCACTCAGGTGATAGCTGTAACCCCCCCCCCCCTTGATTCCTGATCTCCTTCATGCATATTTAAAAAGTTATTTCTACAAATAACAGTGAGCTGCACAGATGATGTGTAGTGTTTGTTGGTCACTGAGCAAAACAACACAACACGTTCTGTATGAAATCTCACATTTCAAATGTCGTTTCTCAGACTCTCGTGATAAAAAGAACATTTATTCAGGTATTTCATAAAGTATAAAAGAAACTTTAGGTCTTTAGGTCACCAGTGACATCACAGTCTCCGGAGGAATTCAAAAAAGAGTCGGACAAACGAGGGACCTTCTATTAACTTTATTTCTTGAAAGTGGTTGAAAGTCTCTTTCCTGGAGCTCTCAACCCTTTGATCTCCTCAGCCAATGAGAGGAGCCCGTCAGCTGGGATCAGATAAATGCTTCGGTCAGTCTTTGTCACGGCCCCCCCACTCTGAGAACGCACTGCCTGGCGGGGGGGCTACAATTCGGCCTTCTGTTTACATCATCTCCCAGGCGACAGGCCCCGCCCACTCCGTGACGTCATCACATGCACACATGAGGCGGTTTGATGACTCACCATCAAGTCGGAGATGTGACATCACAGCTTCATCTTCATTGGGTGATGGAGGTCACTCTGTCAGAGCCAATCAGAAAGCAGCATTAATGACCAGGTAGAGACTCACCTGTAGCCCCGCCCCCCCTCCCTGGATCAGAACACGCTTCGGTCCGGTTTCGTCACGACCCCGCCCCCTGTGAACAGCCTGCTGGGGGCGGGGCTTCAATCGGCCTTTTATCTCATCACTTCCTTTCCTGAGCCACAGGTAGAAACACAGCTGTCCTTACCTGGGGGTGGGGGGGGGGGGGGGGTCCACACGCTGACTCCAGGTCTGTGCTTCCTGCTGAGGAGACAAAATAACATTGATCATTAAAATCTTTAATCAGCCAATCAACAGTAAGATGATTTATTTAAATCAACTTATTTTATTCAAAGGTCAAAGGCTGCATTCAGAACGTCTACATCCTCTCCTTTCCTAACCACTACATCCTCTCCTTTCCTAACCACTACATCCTCTCCTTTCCTAACCGCTAGATCCTCTCTTTTCCTAACTGCTAAATCACTTCCTAACCGCTAGATCCTCTCCTTTCCTAACAGCAAATCCTTTCCTTTCCTAACCGCTTTCTCCTTTCCTAACTGCTAAATCACTTCCTAACCGCTAGATCCTCTCCTTTCCTATAGGAGAGGATATAGTGGTTAGGAAAGGAGAGGATGTAGTGGTTAGGAAAGGAGAGGATCTAGCGGTTAGGAAAGGATCGAGTGGTTAGGAAAGGAGAGGATAAGGACTCTCCGAACGCAGCCCAAGTGTTGTTCACACTGAACATCATGTTTAATCATTTTAACATTTCATCTTATTTCATCTCTTTTTAGATTAAAAAAACAACAACAATGTGAAAAAATTAACAGTGAATCAGACAAAACATGAGATTAAATATCAAATGAATGTTTCATAACAGGTTCCAGTCATTTCCACCATTATGGTTCAAGGCTCATTATTCATTGAATAAGAAACTTTGTTGACAACAGAAAGAAAAACACACAGAGTGTAAAACCCTCCACTGTCTGAACCATTCAACTCTTTAAAGCTTTATTTAAACCAGAGGTGCTGACAACTGAACACAGGAGGCGGAGATTAGCTCGCAGCAGAAATGTTGAATAATGTATCTAAATTAATTAGAATCTTTCTCTGCTGCAGTTTAATGTTTTTATAACGCCGACTGAAACCAGACGTAGGAGTCACTGCCTCCAGGAGCAGAGACACCTGCAGGAGAAACCAGGTACTACAGTTTCTACTGAGCCTCATTACTCACAAGCTGTGAAACTGAGATGAATAAACTCTCAACCCTTTGATCTCCTCAGCCAATGAGAGGAGCCCGTCAGCTGGGATCAGATAAATGCTTCGGTCAGTCTTTGTCACGGCCCCCCCACTCTGAGAACACACTGCCTGGCGGGGGGGCTACAATTCGGCCTTTTGTTTACATCATCTCCCAGGCGACAGGCCCCGCCCACTCTGTGACGTCATCACATGCACACATGAGGCGGTTTGATGACTCACCATCGAGTCGGAGATGTGACATCACAGCTTCATCTTCATTGGGTGACGGAGGTCACTGTCAGAGCCAATCAGAAAGCAGCATTAATGACCAGGTAGAGACTGACCTGTAGCCCCGCCCCCCCTCCCTGGATCAGAACACGCTTCGGTCCGGTTTCGTCACGACCCCGCCCCCTGTGAACAGCCTGCTGGGGGCGGGGCTTCAATCGGCCTTTTATCTCATCACTTCCTTTCCTGAGCCACAGGTAGAAACACAGCTGTCCTTACCTGGGGGGGGGGGGGTCCACACGCTGACTCCAGGTCTGTGCTTCCTGCTGAGGAGACAAAATAACATTGATCATTAAAATCTTTAATCAGCCAATCAACAGTAAGATGATTTATTTAAATCAACTTATTTTATTCAAAGGTCAAAGGGTGCATTCAGAACGTCTAAATCATCTCCTTTCCTAACCACTACATCCTCTCCTTTCCTAACCACTACATCCTCTCCTTTCCTAACCACTACATACTCTCCTTTCCTAACCACTACATCCTCTCCTTTCCTAACCACTACATCCTCTCCTTTCCTAACCACTACATCCTCTCCTTTCCTAACCACTACATCCTCTCCTTTCCTAACCACTACATACTCTCCTTTCCTAACCACTACATTCTACATTACAAACACTTCAGGTTAAGAAGGTTCCTCAGTAAAACAGGAAGTGAGATCCGCTGAAGACGTCACCATCACATTGTAACCGAGAAACGATCAAAGGGTCATCATCCAGAAAATCATCTGATCTATTGTGTTAAGAAAGGCTCAGTTCACCTGTGGTCCACACGTTCTCCATGTTCCACGTGTTCTCCATGTTCCACGTGTTCTCCATGTTCCACACGTTCTCCTTGTTCCACACGTTCTCCTTGTTCCACACGTTCTCCTTGTTCCACACGTTCTCCTTGTTCCACACGTTCTCAATGTTCCACACGTTCTCCATGTTCCACGTGTTCTCCTTGTTCCACACTGAGCAGATCCTCCAGGGACCGGCATGTTAGCATGTTAGCTTAGCTCAAAGTTCCAGTCCTTTGGTCAGAGAGAAAGCTTCCACAGCTAGCTTTAGCATTAGCTTGGTGTAAGAGTGTCAGAGACTCCGGTGAGTACACGTTGTCGTCTTCTTCTATATACACACAAACACACACACACAGACACACACACACGCCGGAGCGGTCTGCCGCCGCCATGATGTCCTCAGGCACACCACTGACCAATCACGACAAAGTTCTTCAAGGAGATACTGACCAATCACAGCGCTCCTTCTTAACATGTGAATGGTGACGAGCGACCGGAAGAAGGAGACTGAGTTGTAGGAAGTGACGCTCGTGACGTAGGTCGCCATCCGTTAACAACCCAAACAAAGAAGAATCTGATTTTTTTTGAAGTATAAATGTTGGAGTAAATTTGAATCTTTGCATTTGATGTTTTGTTCTATTTGTTTAATAGGTTCATAAATGTCAGAATTATAACAAGCAGGGAAACGCATTACCTGTGTATTTGATGAATTCAAAACATTTGCTTTTCATTTATTTAGTTTTGTTTGTTGGACCGATTTTATTGAAATAAAATATATACGTCTTCAGTTTCCGTGACGATCAAACCAACTCGGTGTGAACCTGCTGATTTGTGAAATCGACTGATTGTATATCAACTGACACATGCACAATTATTAAACATTTCAATCATCACTGAAATGAACATAACTTTTGTCTCGAGGACAGTTTCTGTTTCATCAAAGCAGAGACGTCTCACTGCTTTGAACTGTTTTAATGAAACTGATAAAATACTGTATGAACAATGTTTTCATCATTAACATCATAATCACAACTCGTTAAATTCATTTAAATCACCTGAATCATCGAACTGTGGTCGTTTGTCTCCACCAATCAGAGCCGTTTCTGTCTATGAAATCATTGTGACCTTTGACCTCTGTAATCAGTTCACCGTTGAGTAAAAACGTTTGTAATGAATCTGAAGATGTTCTTTACATCGCACTGTTGAAAGTTACTAGCTGGACACGTTGGAAGGGACCTGGACATCGTTTAACACCGACAGCAAACCAAAGATTGCGTTGTCTTCACGGAGGGACGTGTTGCCCTCTGCGGCCTCCAGGTGTCGCCATTGCAGAGATAAATAAAATAAATCTCGCACAACAAACCTGGACTAATGATGTCACAGTGGGCAGCTGATCTGATTGGTCTGAGCTCAACACTGATTCATGTACATGACTTTTGATGATTTAAGAAACTTCAAACTTCAAGATATATTCTGCTTTGTGTGATTATATAATGAGAGTCTGATGTCATCACTGATTTCATCATTCTGGAAAAAAAAGATAGGACAACAAGATAAATTAATGTTTAATAGATTTCTCTCTTCAAAAGCTTTAATGAGACAGACGGGTGAGCAGACAGACGGGTGAGCAGACAGACGGGTGAGAGGACAGACGGGTGAACGGACAGACGCGTGAGCAGACAGACGGGTGAGCAGACAGACGGGTGAGCAGACAGACGGGTGAGCGGACAGACGGGTGAGCGGACAGACGGGGTAGCAGACAGACGGGTGAGCGGACAGACGGGTGAGCGGACAGACGGGTGAGCAGACAGACGGGTGAGCAGACAGACGGGTGAGCAGACAGACGGGTGAGAAGACAGACGGGTGAGCGTACAGACGGGTGAGCAGACAGACGGGTGAGCAGACAGTCGGGTGAGCGGACAGACGGGTGAGCAGACAGACAGGTGAGCGGACAGACGGGTGAGCAGACAGACAGGTAAAGAGCCTACACAAACAAGATTAAAAAAACAAATTTGAAGTCCTTGTTTACACTCCATCTCCATGACAACAGAAACAAAACAAACATTAGCTCTATCAGCGTCTGTGTCCTCCCGCAGCTTCGAGTCCTGTTGGGCTCTGAGGTCAGAGGTCGCAGAGAGAGCATGTGCGAGTGTGCGCCACACCCGGCTGCTGACATCATCCCAGCAGCCTATCAGGGAGCAGCTAGCGGCGGTACACTCCGAAGGCAACGAGGCTGAGGAAGATGGTGACTCCGACCAGGGAGGCGGTGGCCGGGGCGGTGAAGAACTGCCGGTACTGGATCTGACAGTACCACAGCACAGACAGCATGAGAGCCAGCAGCGGGACCATCAGGCTGCCCACGTTCAGGGCCACAGCCACCTGGTCGGCGGGCCGCGGCCCCCCCGCCGCCCCCCGCCCGGCATGCTGGGAGATGTGACAGTGCAGGACGCAGTTGTGGACGAGGTTCAGAGAGGCCAGAGTCTGAGCGTCATCCTGAAGCAGCTGACCCTGATAGATCAACCGCACCTGCTGCTCTTGACCCGCAAAGTAGGTCCTGAAAGGTCAGAGGTCAACACATCAGGTGACGCCATTTTACCAGCTCACTGTGAGCCACAACCATGTCCCAGTGCATGCTGGGATACATCACACGTTGGGTTCAGTCAACCGGAGAGAACCAGAAGGGTGAAGGAACCAGAGAAGGGTCTGAGTCCTGGTCTGAGTCCAGGTCTGAGTCTGAGTCCAGGTCTGAGTCCAGGTCTGAGTCCTGGTCTGAGTCCTGGTCTGAGTCCTGGTCTGAGTCCTGGTCTGAGTCCAGGTCTGAGTCTGATTCCAGGTCTGAGTCCTGGTCTGAGTCCTGGTCTGAGTCCTGGTCTGAGTCCTGGTCTGAGTCCTGGTCTGAGTCCTGGTCTGAGTCCTGGTCTGAGTCTGATTCCAGGTCTGAGTCTGAGTCCTGGTCTGAGTCTGATTCCAGGTCTGAGTCCTAGTCTGAGTCCTGGTCTGAGTCCTGGTCTGAGTCCTGGTCTGAGTCCTGGTCTGAGTCCTGGTCTGAGTCCTGGTCTGAGTCTGATTCCAGGTCTGAGTCCTGGTCTGAGTCCTGGTCTGAGTCCAGGTCTGAGTCCAGGTCTGAGTCCAGGTCTGAGTCCAGGTCTGATTCCAGGTCTGATTCCAGGTCTGAGTCTGAGTCCTGGTCTGAGTCCTGGTCTGAGTCTGAGTCTGAGTTCTGGTCTGAGTCCAGGCCTGAGTCCTGGTCTGAGTCCAGGCCTGAGTCCTGGTCTGAGTCCAGGTCTGAGTCCAGGTCTGAGTCCAGGTCTGAGCCCTGGTCTGAGCCCTGGTCTGAGTCCTGGACTGAGACCTGGTCTGAGCCCTGGCCTGAGCCCTGGCCTGAGCCCTGGTCTGAGTCCTGGTCTGAGTCCTGGTCTGAGTCCTGGTCTGAGTCCTGGTCTGAGTCCTGGTCTGAGTCCTGGTCTGAGTCCTGGTCTGAGTCCAGGCCTGAGTCTGAGTCCAGGTATGAGTCTGATTCCAGGTCTGAGTCCTGGTCTGAGTCTGATTCCAGGTCTGAGTCTGAGTCCTGGTCTGAGTCCTGGTCTGAGTCCTGGTCTGAGTCCTGGTCTGAGTCCTGGTCTGAGTCCTGGTCTGAGTCCAGGTCTCAGTCCAGGTCTCAGTCCAGGTCTCAGTCCAGGTCTCAGTCCAGGTCTGAGTCCTGGTCTGGGTCCTGGTCTGGGTCCTAGTATGAGTCCAGGTCTGAGTCCAGGTCTGAGTCTAGGTCTGAGTCTGATTCCAGGTCTGAGTCTGATTCCAGGTCTGAGTCTGAGTCCTGGTCTGAGTCCTGGTCTGAGTCTGAGTCCAGGTCTGAGTCCTGGTCTGAGTCCAGGTCTGAGTCCTGGTCTGAGTCCTGGTCTGAGTCCTGGTCTGAGTCTGAGTTGTGGTCTGAGTTGTGGTCTGAGTTGTGGTCTGAGTTGTGGTCTGAGTCCTGGTCCGAGTCCTGGTCCGAGTCCTGGTCCGAGTCCTGGTCCGAGTCCTGGTCCGAGTCCTGGTCCGAGTCCTGGTCCGAGTACTGGTCCGAGTCCTGGTCCGAGTCCTGGTCCGAGTTGTGGTCTGAGTTGTGGTCTGAGTTGTGGTCTGAGTTGTGGTCTGAGCCCTGGTCTGAGCCCTGGTCTGAGTCCTGGTCTGGGTCCTGGTCTGGGTCCGGGTCTGGGTCCGGGTCTGGGTCCTGGTCTGAGTCCTGGTCTGGGTCCTGGTCTGGGTCCTGGTCTGAGTCCTGGTCTGAGTCCTGGTCTGAGTCTGAGTTCTGGTCTGAGTCCAGGTCTCAGTCCAGGTCTGAGTCCTGGTCTGAGTCCTGGTCTGAGTCCTGGTCTGAGTCCTGGTCTGAGTCCTGGTCTGGGTCCTGGTCTGAGCCCTGGTCTGAGTCCTGGTCTGAGTCCTGGTCTGGGTCCTGGTCTGAGTCCTGGTCTGGGTCCTGGTCTGAGCCCTGGTCTGGGTCCTGGTCTGAGCCCTGGTCTGGGTCCTGGTCTGAGTCCAGGTCTGAGTCCTGGTCTGAGTCCTGGTCTGAGTCCTGGTCTGAGTCCTGGTCTGAGTCCTGGTCTGAGTCCTGGTCTGAGCCCTGGTCTGAGTCCTGGTCTGGGCCCTGGTCTGGGTCCTGGTCTGAGCCCTGGTCTGAGCCCTGGTCTGAGCCCTGGTCTGAGTCCTGGTCTGAGTCCTGGTCTGAGCCCTGGTCTGAGTCCTGGTCTTAGTATTGGTAGTACAGTAGTAGTAGCGGTTGCCATAGTTACCGTTTGATGTATCCGATGGTGTCCTGCGGTTGCACCTGAGCCGTTCTCTCTGTGTCGTTGAGAAACTTCAGTCTGACGACCATGTTCCTCTGAGAGGGCGGAGCCTCCTCCCCTCCCCCTCTGTTCCTCACACCGTCGCCCCCCCCCTCCAGCCCCGCCCCTTCTCCTCGCTGCTCGTCCTTCTCCTCCTGCGGGGGGGCGGTGGGAGCGTCCGTCAGAGAGCTGTCACTAACAGAGCTGGAGGGTGATGAGGAGGAGGTGCTGGCAGTGGGGGGCGTGTCTTGGTGGATGGGGCCGGTCCTCAGTGAGGGGGCGGGGCCTGGGGCTGAGGTGAACAGCTGCTCCGGGGCCTCGGAGGTCTGGGTGGAGATCCAGGCGAGCAGCAGCACCATGAGGAGCAGCAGGGCGCCGAACAGCAGCGTCACCTCGTCTCCCACGCCTTCAATCAACGCCATCGCCCCCGGCAACGCCCGCTGGGGTCAACGCAGTTTACACACCTGAACAAAGGGGGCGGGGCTTAGCATCAACACCTCACTTGTGCTGTCAGAATGTTTAGTGAAGTTGTTATACCCTATAGTGCACTCACTGTTTCCCACAATGCATCATGAAAAGTAGTCTTCAACCGATGGTCACTAATCTAACAATATCTCCCATCATGCATTGCGCTCGCAGCAGAGAAACAAAGGAGAGAGAGCAGCATCCGCCCGACCCGTCGTTTAAATGTTAATACGAGCAGAGCAGAAAGTGTATTTCTACATTTAAAGATGGTTATTCAATATGAAAAATAAAATAAACACTTAAAATGTATTATGGTATTTTCCACCAGCCGACATTATTGTTATTGTTATAATCTGACGACCAGAGATAAAGATAAGAGCAGCGTCTGAAAGTGCGTTTCCTTTTCCTGAGCTCAGTAGAGAAGTCACTCTGTGAAGTGGAGTTGTGAATGAATCTGAAACGTGTTGTTCTGTGAGAAGCTGACACACGTGTGAGTCACAGGAGTGAGTGTGTTTACCTGTGACATGGTTAATGGTCCAGAGGTTAACTCTGGTTTGATTCAACTGAAACCTGGTTTGTCCCTCAGACTTTATATAACACATGGGATTAAACAAGAGTGCACATTCATCACACCTGTCTTTGATTCCCTCTCAGCTGATAAAGGATCTCAGATGTGGATGCTCACTGAAGGTTTCTCCAAAGCCTCTGGCCTCACCTTCAATGTAAGAAGATGTGAATGATGGCTGGAAAAGACTGACACTCCCTCGTTATGTGATTTTACTGTTAAAGAACAAGTTACATATCTGGGAATAATTATTACCAACGAGCAAAGCAAGAGGTATAAATCAAATTTGAACCCAATAATGGAAAAGACCCAAAGGAGCGTGGCTTCACTGGAAGGAGGAAGATATGTTGATGGTCTTGGATTCTGACTTTTTTGATAAATACAAACAAACTAAAAAGAGCAACTCGGGCCTAATCCGTGTTGTCCCGGGTCTAGCTCGGGTTATCTGCTCCTGGATCGGCCCGGTTACGGGTCACAGCTCCACTTTAACCCGGGTCGGATCGAACCTGCTGAACCGAACTGATGACTTCAGAACCAAACTCTGCGCTAACTGTCAGTCTGTCTAACCGGACAGGAAGTTAGCTAAGCTACATGCTAACAGCTAACAGCTGCTCAACGACCGTCCACTCAGAGTCAGTTTGTAGATGAACAAGTTTAAATAAAGATTAAATCAAACTCACAGTTCAGCTGCTGGCGCTCACATCACAGTTAGCCTGAAGCTAACCAGGCTAATCTGTCCCCTCACTTCCTGCTTCTTCTTCTTCTTCTGCTGAGCACACTGACGCTCTGCAGCCCAGTGCTGCCCCCTGCTGGTGCTCTGCTCACTTTCACAGTAACACACTCACACAAACGGACCGACTGATTGATTATTTGATTGATTAATTATTTGATTGATTGATTGATTGATTGACTGATTGACTGATTGATTGATCCTGCAGCATGACGCATGCGCACATATCGTCCATTATCCAGCTAATCGTGACGCCGACAATGCCCCGGATGTTTAAGGTTTGTCCTTCAAAATAAAAGATCATGAACTGATTTAACACATGACCTTAGTTTTTATTTATTTATTTACTTCAAGCTCACAAATTGAGAATTTATCAAATTTAATTAATAAGCGAAATGTAAATAAATCATGATGTAACTTTGATACAGTTACAATTAAACTGAATTCATCCTCATTCTTCAGACTTCCGGGGACTCGTGGTGCTTTGTGTTTGCTGACAGTCTGTGTGTAGGGGGGGGGGCAACACGTTCATATGATTCATAAACACTGAATAAACATTATATTAACTGTATTTCATTAGTTAAAGTGGCTTACAGCCCCGCCCCTCCACGGACACACCTGTGGACACTTCCGGGGGACAGGTGTCTCATCAGGTGGATGTATGGACTGGTCGCTGATTGGCTCGTCCCCGGTGGGGGGGGGGGGGCTCCGACCCGGCAGACGGTGCTCTGTCAGCGGGAGGTCCGCCGTGTGGAGGCGGCCTCTCTGTCGCCTCCGAGCCGCTGAGCAGCAGCCCCAGGCCGGGGAGGGAGGCCTCAGCAGCCGGGACTCTGTGGTTCCTCCTCCCGGGGCCCGGAGCCGGGGAGGGAGGCCTCAGCCTCCGGGACTCTGTGGTTCCTCCTCCCGGGGCCCGGGACCCGGAGCCGGGGAGGGAGGCCTCAGCAGCCGGGACTCTGTGGTTCCTCCTCCCGGGGCCCGGGACCCGGAGCCGGGGAGGGAGGCCCCAGGCTGGGGAGGGAGGCCTCAGCCGCCGGGACTCTGTGGTTGATCCTCCCGGGGCCCGGGACCCGGAGCCGGGGAGGGAGGCCTCAGCCGCCGGGACTCTGTGGTTCCTCCTCCCGGGACCCGGAGCCGGGCTGTCCCCCCGGGCCCGGTGTGACCGGCGGTGCAGCCTCTGGAGCCCGGCTCTTTAACGGCTCTTTAATGTGTGTGAAGCTGCTGATGTTGTGAATAAAAGCGTTGTGTGTTTGTGTGTTTGTGGGTCTGTCTCTGGTTTCATCCTCCGCCTTTGTCCTCTCGCGGTCCCCGGAGTTCCTCCCCCTGCGGCGCGGGGCGGAGTTTCATCCCGGACCAGAAGCTCCTTTTGTCGGATCCGTTTCGACCTGAGTCCCCGGGGTTTCACGCTGAAAAACACACACTGTGAAAGTCCTGCACCCCCCTGCCGAGCCCCGGGGTGTGCCGCGGGACGCCGGGCTCGGGTCCGAGCCGGAAGGTGAGTAGCAAGTCGGGTTTAAACGGATTGTCTGGGTGTCTGCTCCCCGGCTCCGCGGAGCTTCATGGCGGCCTCGCAGCGCCTCTTCCTCCCGCGGAGCTGCGGCTTCCTCCGCGGCAACACGTCGAGGCTTCACAGTGAAAACACACAACACCCATTCATGTGAAAACAACACAAACCCATTTTCATCGTTTCGCACTTAAGATCAACAACACGACGCCGCCGCTGCACTTTCTACCGTTTCTCTTTTTTCACTTTCACTCGTTTTCTCTCGTTAAATCAAACGTGACGTTAGCTCGAGCAGCTCGGTGCTGCCCCCTGCCGGCGGACACGCGTCACCGCCCGGCAGCTGCAGGTCGACCACAGCATCCAACCGATCAATGTTCGATCATCACCCGGAGACTTTCGGCTCTTTCCGGCTCGGTGACCGAGTCAGCGAGTGAACACTTAGCTCTCTACCGCCCCCCACTGCTCAGTCCGAGGAGCACACTCCTGGAGGGAGAGA
Source organism: Limanda limanda (assembly GCF_963576545.1). Lineage (NCBI taxonomy): Eukaryota > Metazoa > Chordata > Actinopteri > Pleuronectiformes > Pleuronectidae > Limanda > Limanda limanda. Next base: position 219,702 of record NC_083648.1, on the reverse strand, counting down.
GAGAGTCTCGATTCATTCAGTCTAATCAAGACTCATTCAGGCTTTAATGAGACCAGAGCAATCGACTGTAGAAAAGAGGATCAGCAGATGATCATCGAGCTCCATGAAGAACTCAAACTCATATTTACCCAGAAATGAAAGGTGGTGATGAACGAGGCAGAGGAGACTGAGGAGAGGAGGGAGTGAAGCCTCAGACAGAAGGGAACAGCCAGGGATCAGATCCAGGCTGTTCCACCTGCTTTAAGCCTGAAGCCCCCCCCCCCTTTAACAGAGATGTATTCTCTGGAGACAGTAGCTTACATCCCAGCATGGTTCTTCTTCTATACTTTAAAGTTCACGCTCACACATGTCACCAGCATCACGGATCCTCTCTGTCACCTTGTGTCCGCCAGGGGGAGGAGCCTGCTGCGTGATGAACGGCAGCAGCAGCAGCGTGTCTGCGTCTCAGAGCTCCAGGGTCAAGAGTGGACCAGGTAACTGACTGTGACCTTTGACCTCTACACTTCTGTTTTACACCTGCTGTTTGTTGAGGTAAAATGACACAAACGTTTTCAAAGGAACGTTTTGAATCATTAATTAAGTTTTATTTTATGTATAAGTAACAGACTCTTTGGTTATTGTCCAGGTGTTTTTAATGAACTGACAAAGTGTCTGTGACGACTGACTGACACCTAGTGGGAACCAATGAGCTAAGACCACAGATGGAGGGAAAGTGTTGATTGTGCGTGTGTGTGCGTGTGCGTGTGCGTGTGTGTGTGTGCGTGCGTGTGTGTGTGTGCGCCTGCTTGCAGATGACTGGAGTAAGGAGGACTGTCTCACTCTGCTGGACAGGATCCGCAGTCTGCTGCCGGACGTCGACTCCATGAAGTATAAAACCACCGAGTCGCACTTCGACTGGGAGAAAGTTTGTTTCGGCAGCTTCACCGGAGACATGTGTCGCCAGAAGTGGCAGAAAGTGTCGACTGAGGTATGAGCCGCGCTACGAGGTCACGACCTCTGAGGTTGTCACTTCAACAGGTTTAATTTCAGGTGATTGGATCTGTGATATTTCTTCAGTGTTAAAATGTTCTTTTGAGAACCTCCAGACTCAAACTGTCTTCTGGACTCAACACATCAAATTGTTCATGTAGCATCATGTTCACACTTCATTGATTCAGTTTGATTGTAAAAGATTAACAAGCTCCTGTGAATAATCACCGAACTGACCCTGAGGAAGCGTTCATATTCAGTCCTGTTCTTTTTTCGTTGAGTTTTGTCTAATGAAGTTAAATCCATCACACATGACATCATCACTGGAACGCTTCCTGTCTTTCAGGTTCGTAAGTACAGGACGATGACGGAGCTCATCGTGGACGCCATCGAGTTTGTGAAGAATCCGTACAAAGGAAAGAAACTGAAGGTGAGTGAACTGAGTCAGTGCAACCTTCTTACTACAAACAGGAGAGAAGCATCCGAACCCGTGAACACTCACGCAAACTCTTCTCTTCAGACTCACCCAGATTTCCCTAAGAAGCCTCTGACCCCCTACTTTCGCTTCTTCATGGAGAAACGGGCAAAATACGCAAAAATCCATCCGGAGATGAGCAACTTGGATCTCACCAAGATTCTCTCCAAGAAATACAAAGAGCTGCCCGAGAAGAAGAAGGTTTGAGAAGATCCAGAGCTCATACGAACCATCGATAATCATCATAATTAATAACGTTTTATTTTCCTGCAGCAAAAATACATCACAGAGTTTCAACGAGAGAAAGAAGAGTTTGAGAAGAACATGGCTCGATTCAAGTACGTTAACTTACCGGTTAATGAGCTAACTGACCTTTTTCATACTGCTCAGCGAATGTTGACTGACCTGATCCTAAACTATAGTCCAACAGTTGAAGGTAGTGAACTGTAAAACTAAGTTTCGTTAACAGTAAGCCAACCGTAAGCTGAAGAGATGTAGCGTGTGGTGTTAGCATTATTGGCTAACGTCAGCTGACCTGCAGGGAGGAGCATCCGGAGCTGATGGAGGAGAGGAAGAAGTCCGATCTGCCGGAGAAACCGAAAACTCCACAACAGCTGTGGTACAACCACGAGAAGAAGACCTACATGAAGCTGCATCCAGAGGTACACACACACACACACACACACACACACACACACACACACACACGTGTGTGTGTGTGAAGAAGAACAGGATGTGAAGTAGATGGATGTGGATCATGTTCTGGATCAGAACATGTGATGGCAGCTGTGTGGTGTTTCAGGTCAGTCCCAAGGAGCTGAAGGAGGCTCTGAGGAGACAGTGGTCTCAGCTCTCCGACAAGAGACGCCTGAAGTGGATCAGCAAGGCCCTGGAGCTGCAGAAGGACTACGAGGTACCAGACCTGAGACTCATTAAACAGACCTGAGCCAGACCTGAACCTGACCTGAACCAGACCTGAACCTGACCTGAGCCTGACCTGAACCAGACCTGAGCAAGACATACACCAGACCTGAGACTCATAAAACAGACCTGAGCCAGACCTGAGCCAGACCTGAGCCAGACCTGAACCAGACCTGAACCAGACCTGAACCAGACCTGAACCAAATGTGTGTGTGTGTGTCTGTGTGTGTGTGTGTGTGTGTGTGTGTGTGTGTGTGTGTAGGACAGTATGAGAGTGTATCATGAAGCTCATCCAGATGTGAACTCAGATGATCACGTTCGTTCCGTCCTCACCAAAGCAGAGCGACAACTGAAGGACAAGTTCGATGGAAGACCGACAAAACCACCACCGTGAGTCGTGATCTACACACAACAAACACAACAGTAACGACAACAAACAGATCAAACATGCCAGCTTACAAATTACAGAACTAAGTGTCAATGACTGTGTTTAACGGTTTGTATTATTCACTTTATGTTTAAGACGATGCTAACAGGCTGACACACACGGCACAAGCTAGCTGATGCTGGTATGGCTAACTGTGGTTGTGTGTGTGTTTGTGTAGTAATGGCTACTCTCTGTACTGTGCGGAGCTGATGGTGAACATGAAGGACGTCCCCAGCACCGAGCGCATGGTGCTCTGCAGTAAACAGTGGAAAATCATGACGCAAAAAGAGAAAGATATGTTCCAGAAACGCTGCGAGCAGGTCGGTATCAACATGCTAACGTCACTCCAGCATTTACGTCATGTGACTGAGAAGTGACCTCATGCGTCCGATCTGTGTCCGAGCAGAAAAAGAAGCAGTACGACGTGGACCTGAAGCGGTTCCTGGAGGTACGTCATGTAAACACACAAATCAAGTATCAAAAACAGTTGTGTGGGGGGAGGGACTTGTGCTATGGTTGTAAAACCATGGCGTCTTGTGATGTCACACTAACTCAGAACAGCGGATGAGCCAATGAAAGGATTGGGGCTCATAGAGTCATTGTTTGTTCAGAGTCTGCCAGAAGAGGAGCGAGACCGGGTCCTAACGGAGGAGAAACCGGGCGGCGGCAGATCGAGTGTGGGTGTGGCTTCCAGCCCTCGCCGAGCCAAGTCTCCGTCTCTCAAGGTCGGAAATCTCTTCTCGTTATTAAATCTGAACTTCCATATCTCTGTGACTGTAAGCTGACATGGGGGCGCTGTTTATCAATTTATTCCAGGGTCGGTGTCGGGAGGCGGAGCCAGAATCATGGGTAGCTGCCGGAACGCCAAAAGAAAGACGGGACGGGAAGAAGACGGCGAAGCTTCCAGAGACACCAAAAACAGCGGAAGAGATGTGGCAGCACAGCGTGATCGGAGATTATTTAGCAAAATACAGAGTGAGTTTTATCGTACATGTTTCATCATCTGAAGAGAAAAATATCAAATGCCACAATTTGATGTTGTAATGACAAAAAACGATTCAACAACCCGCGGCTAACAACCTGAACCCGCTGCTAACAACCTGAACCCGCTGCTAACAACCTAAACCCAGTGCTAACAACCTAAACCCGCTGCTAACAACGTGAACCCGCTGCTAACAACCTAAACCCGCTGCTAACAACCTGAACCCGCTGCTAACAACCTGAACCCGCTGCTAACAACCTAAACCTGCTGCTAACAACCTAAACCCGCTGCTAACAACCTAAACCCGCTGCTAACAACCTGAACCTGCTGCTAACAACCTAAACCCGCTGCTAACAACCTAAACCCGCTGCTAACAACCTAAACCCACTGCTAACAACCTAAACCCGCTGCTAACAACCTGAACCTGCTGCTTACAACCTAAACCCGCTGCTAACAACCTAAACCCGCTGCTAACAACCTGAACCTGCTGCTAACAACCTAAACCCGCTGCTAACAACCTAAACCCGCTGCTAACAACCTGAACCCGCTGCTAACAACCTAAACCCGCTGCTAACAACCTGAACCCGCTGCTAACAACCTGAACCTGCTGCTAACAACCTAAACCCGCTGCTAACAACCTGAACCCGCTGCTAACAACCTAAACCCGCTGCTAACAACCTGAACCCGCTGCTAACAACCTGAACCTGCTGCTAACAACCTAAACCCGCTGCTAACAACCTGAACCCGCTGCTAACAACCTAAACCCGCTGCTAACAACCTGAACCCGCTGCTAACAACCTGAACCCGCTGCTAACAACCTGAACCCGCTGCTAACAACCTGAACCCGCTGCTAACAACCTAAACCTGCTGCTAACAACCTAAACCCGCTGCTAACAACCTGAACCCGCTGCTAACAACCTGAACCCGCTGCTAACAACCTAAACCCAGTGCTAACAACCTAAACCCGCTGCTAACAACGTGAACCCGCTGCTAACAACCTAAACCCGCTGCTAACAACCTGAACCCGCTGCTAACAACCTGAACCCGCTGCTAACAACCTAAACCTGCTGCTAACAACCTAAACCCGCTGCTAACAACCTAAACCCGCTGCTAACAACCTGAACCTGCTGCTAACAACCTAAACCCGCTGCTAACAACCTAAACCCGCTGCTAACAACCTAAACCCACTGCTAACAACCTAAACCCGCTGCTAACAACCTGAACCTGCTGCTTACAACCTAAACCCGCTGCTAACAACCTAAACCCGCTGCTAACAACCTGAACCTGCTGCTAACAACCTAAACCCGCTGCTAACAACCTAAACCCGCTGCTAACAACCTGAACCCGCTGCTAACAACCTAAACCCGCTGCTAACAACCTGAACCCGCTGCTAACAACCTGAACCTGCTGCTAACAACCTAAACCCGCTGCTAACAACCTGAACCCGCTGCTAACAACCTAAACCCGCTGCTAACAACCTGAACCCGCTGCTAACAACCTGAACCCGCTGCTAACAACCTGAACCCTCTGCTAACAACCTGAACCCGCTGCTAACAACCTGAACCCGCTGCTAACAACCTGAACCCGCTGCTAACAACCTAAACCCGCTGCTAACAACCTGAACCCGCTGCTAACAACCTAAACCCGCTGCTAACAACCTGAACCCGCTGCTAACAACCTGAACCTGCTGCTAACAACCTAAACCCGCTGCTAACAACCTGAACCCGCTGCTAACAACCTAAACCCGCTGCTAACAACCTGAACCCGCTGCTAACAACCTAAACCCGCTGCTAACAACCTGAACCCGCTGCTAACAACCTGAACCTGCTGCTAACAACCTAAACCCGCTGCTAGCAACCTGAACCCGCTGCTAACAACCTAAACCCGCTGCTAACAACCTGAACCCGCTGCTAACAACCTAAACCCGCTGCTAACAACCTAAACCCGCTGCTAACAACCTAAACCCGCTGCTAACAACCTAAACCCGCTGCTAACAACCTGAACCCGCTGCTAACAACCTAAACCCGCTGCTATCAACCTGAACCCGCTGCTAACAACCTAAACCCGCTGCTAACAACCTGAACCCGCTGCTAACAACCTGAACCCGCTGCTAACAACCTGAACCCGCTGCTAACAACCTGAACCCGCTGCTAACAACCTGAACCCGCTGCTAACAACCTGAACCCGCTGCTAACAACCTGAACCCGCTGCTAACAACCTGAACCCGCTGCTAACAACCTGAACCTGCTGCTAACAACCTAAACCTGCTGCTAACAACCTAAACCCGCTGCTAACAACCTAAACCCGCTGCTAACAACCTGAACCCGCTGCTAACAACCTAAACCCGCTGCTAACAACCTGAACCCGCTGCTAACAACCTAAACCTGCTGCTAACAACCTGAACCCGCTGCTAACAACCTAAACCTGCTGCTAACAACCTAAACCCGCTGCTAACAACCTAAACCCGCTGCTAACAACCTAAACCCGCTGCTAACAACCTGAACCTGCTGCTAACAACCTGAACCTGCTGCTAACAACCTAAACCTGCTGCTAACAACCTAAACCCGCTGCTAAAAACCTAAACCTGCTGCTAACAACCTAAACCCGCTGCTAACAACCTGAACCCGCTGCTAACAACCTAAACCAGCTGCTAACAACCTAAACCCGCTGCTAACAACCTAAACCCGCTGCTAACAACCTGAACCCGCTGCTAACAACCTAAACCCGCTGCTAACAACCTAAACCCGCTGCTAACAACCTAAACCCGCTGCTAACAACCTGAACCCGCTGCTAACAACCTGAACCCGCTGCTAACAACCTAAACCCGCTGACAGGGCGCCTCCTACTGGAGCTTCCCTCAGTAAATACACAACAGTAACAGCTGGTGTTCACTCTGAACCGCTGGAGGTCGGTCAGCTGACGTAGCTCTGACCTCTCTAACCCTGAGCTGGTCATGTGTTCGTCTCTCAGAGCGACCGCAGGAAGGCGCAGGCGGCGATGGAGGCAACTTGGAAGTCGATGGAGAAGAAGGAGAAGATCCCGTGGATCAAGAGGGCGGCGGAGGACCAGAAGCGTTATGAGGTTCAGTACCAGCATGTGGTCAGTGAGCCACGCCCCCCCCCCCCCCAGCCCTGAGCCTTCCCCGACCTGATGTCGTGTCGGTGACGGTACGTTTGTGGATTTGTGTTGTACTGACGGTTGCTCTCCTGCAGAGGGAGCTGTTGGAGATGAGGGCTCCGGCCGCGGGTCCGACTCAGAGGAAACCCAAGTTTGACGGAGAACCAAAGAAACCTCCAGTGTGAGAACATGTAACAGAACATGAGAAATGAACTCGTTTTTATTTGACTGATTTAAATACAGATTAAATAACGTGAGAAGTTTTATAACATTTTAAAGATCTTAAATATTACAACTCATCGTGTGAATCACATTTTTATTGATTAATAATAATTGATCAGTCAATACATTAAACTTCTCATGGGGTTAACGGGGTTAAATATGATTAACTGTAGTAATCCCCCCCCCCCGTCTTCTGTCTCGTCCAATAGGAGCGGGTATCAGATGTTCTCCCAGGAGCTGCTGACCAATGGCGAGCTGAACCACTTCAGTCTGAAGGAGCGGATGGTGGAGATCGGGAAGCGATGGCACAAACTGAGTCAGAGTCAGAAAGACAAGTACAAGAAGCAGGTGGAGGAGCAGCAGGGGGAGTACAAGGCCGAGCTGGAGGCCTGGGTCAAGGTCTGTCACACCCACCAGTGATGTCATCACTGTCAATAACTTCAAACACTTGTTTTTCATTCGTTAATTCAGTGTTAATCAAACGATGTGTTCTTCAGTCTCTCTCTCCTCAGGTTCGAGCCGTCTACCAGGAGTTCTCTTCCTCGGTGAGTTCCTCTCCACCTCCAAGTCCAGTTCATAATTATACATGACTCCTGGATGACATAATATTAGTAGAAATTAAGCCTGAGTAGGGTTGCAAAATTCTGGGAATATTCAAAGTTGGAAACTTTCCATGGGAATTAACGGGAATATCCGGGAATTAACGGGAATAAACGGGAATAAAGTGGAAATGTTGTGGGTAATTTATACTAACTCTATTTACCTTGTCATATACAGACATAAATATAAACATTTTGTTGTGTCATAGGCTGATTTGAGCCCTGAGGAAACTTTGGGCACTTGACTATATGCTTCTGCATCGTTGGGTCATTCTTAACATAGGTCTTTGCACAGTATTTGCAGATGTACACAGCCTTTCCTTCTACATTGGATGAGGTGAAATGTCTCCACACATGAGAGAGTGCACGTGGCATTGTTCTGTAGAATAATATGAGAAAAAAGTTTGTAAAAAAACACTAATGCAATGCCAGAGATATAAATAGTTAGCCAAACAATTGGAATCGTCTGTAAACATATTTTACAATTGATGGATAAATGAATGGAAATAGGCTAGATGAACAGATGAACAATCCTCAATCAGCATGCTAATATATTTTCCCAGTAATATCATGGAAACTTACCTGACTAGTCCTGCACTCTACAGCAGGCCTCAATAGCCCTGCTGTAGAGTGAAGCATGCTGGGAGTTATCTGTGCATGTGATGGAAGAATGACCAGTGGAGGGTTGAAACTCAACGTTCCATACATCTTTAAAATAGAGTTTTGAATGATGTTTTTATTGCTCAGCGTTTAATTTGCGTATTTATTTATCTTTTAAATTCCCGAGCTTAACTTCCCATGGCCTTTGCAACCCTAAGCCTGACTAACATGAATATTGTCCTGTTGGCTTCTGCGATATTAACTCTGTGTGTTTTCACTCAGACTTTGAAACATGTGTTTGTTGTTGGTCAGAAACGTCGCAGCAGCACTAAAGCTCGCGGCAGCCCCGGAGCCAAAGTCCACGTGACGGCCAAAGGGAAAGCGGTCGGTTCCAGAGCCGCGGCACCGGGGGTCAGCGTGGGCAAGAGGGCCATGGCCTACCGAGCTACGGTAACACACTACACAACTACACACACTACACAAGAAACATCACAATAACACACACTCTAGGTTTGAGTCACGTTAATTGATCAGCGACTGTGACTGGTGGGTGGAGTGTTGTGGGTGGAGTCAGCCCTCAGTAGCGTCTGTCGGGTTGTGTGTGTGTCCGTCCTCCAGCAGGACATGTCCGACACCGACGAGGACGAGGACAAGAGTTCGTCCGACTCCGATGAAGACGACGAGACGTCAGGAAGCACGGACAGCGACGATGAGGTGAACACACGACTGATTGGTCAGAACCGCCACATAACTGACGAATTATTCCCCTTAAATGGACCTTAAGGTTTAGGATTAGTGTTCAAGGGATAGTTTACTCTTGGGGGGGGGGGGCACTTAAGTATCAGGTGACGTAATATAAGACAAGCCGCCTCCATCCTGCTCCTGTGATGTCATCAATCCACAAGCCCCACTTTCAAATTCAACCAGAAACTGCGTTTAAGATCACTTAGAATCACCATGGCAACCATCTGGTTACTGAGGAAACCGATTAACTTTGACTTTTGTCTTTTCCTCAGAATGACGACGATGACGATGAAGATCAGACGTCCTCGGAGGAATCCAGTGACTCCGACTCCGACTAGCTCCGCCTCCTCCCCTCATTGGAGGATAGGCTGTGCCGTCATCCCGGCGGACCAATGAGAATCCCTGACAGAGCGTTTTGCTCCTTCTGTTTGTTTTTTATCAAGTGTTTGTTGGTTTTTAACTGATGGACAGACAGACTGGGGGGGGGGGGGGGGGGGGTTTGTACAGTTTGACAGGCAGAGGGTGGAGCCTATTGTCATTAGTTACCATTAAGGGAGGAGCCAGTGTTCAGCCTCCAATCAGCTGCCTGCTATGAAAAAAATTACAAAATAAAAATGCACTTTTTCTGATTTTGGATGTTTAATTTCATTTTGAGCAAACAACCACATGAAGACCATGCTGACAACCAAACGTTGTGATCGTCAATAAAACAGACTCGTGGTTAGTTTCAGGTTTTATAGACGTTTGATTTCAGAGATTTATAGAATATAAACAAGCTTCTTTTCCTCAAACACAAATAAATAATCTGAGCTTTGACCCCGACACTAAAACACACACTCACCCTCTTCACAGGAAAAAAGCATCCACTCCCCGCGCCATCGTCCAAAACATGCAGCGTCATCATCGTTACCACGGGTACCACACACTGACCCCCCCACCCGGAAAAAAATAACATTTGTTCATTCACACAGCGTCCAATCAGAGCGCAGCGTGACCTCAGCAGTAAACCTCCCTGAACCCAACGTGACAGTTTTCTAACAGTTTGACTCGTTCTGGTTTCTGTCAAATCTGCCGTTTACATTCGATACAGAACGTCGGTGAATCGCATTAAGAACCAATGTATAATTAATGAACTTGATAATAAATGAGACGTTCCCATTGGCTGTTGTGATGGATTTGGAACGTGTTCTGAAAAAAGTGGCGTGCTCCTTTCAACGCTGCTCAGTGTAGCTGTAAATTATCAATTTATTTTATTGATATATCATAGACTCTGTGATCAATAAAGATTAATCAATAACTAATAATCATGGATACAATTATCATTAGAACACACGCACACACACACACACACACACAGTCATAGTGGGACGTCCAGCAGCTTCTGGTGCAGGTAGGTCTTCACCTCCTCGATGCCGCTCAGCTTCTCCAGCTCGTGATACGGAAGCTGAGACGGGACAAGAGACACGTGTCACATGACCTGCTGCCCAACCCTGACCTCTGTTAGAGCAGAATCCAAAACAACTGAAGTAACGACAAACACAACACGCTTCCATCGTGCTCCTGTGGCGTGCAACGGGCTAAGCTAGCAGACGTTAGCACCGTCAGATGTTCTCCTGCTGCAGCAGCTCTGTGACATCACAGCTCTGCTCTGATTGGCTGAAGGCTACATTGATGTGTCTTATGTTTGTATTTTAGGAATTCAGATGTTTCCTGTATATCCATAAGGTGTTAAAAGCTGAAAAATGTCAAATATGGGAGCATTTTCTACCTCTTACCTTGTAATTTATATATATATATATATATTCCTATTATATATACATATGTAGATATATATATATATATATATGTGTTGTTGATTTCTAAAGCATATGTTTAATTTGCAAGGAGAAATCAAAAGCTGTCCGATCTGTGTGGTTAACGCTACGAGAAGTAAAAAGTGTCCGACTCAACATCTGGAATATCCTGGAAACACATCTGGTTGTCATGGCAACTCATTGAGTCCTTCACCTCCTGATCATTATACAACCAGACGTGTTCTACACATGTTCTACACGTGTTCTAAACGTGTTCTACACGTGTTCTACACGTGTTCTAAGGACGCTCTGAATCCAGGATGTGATCACCGGACACTGACCTGGACGATGACGTATCCCAGCAGCCTCAGGTGGCGGTCTCTCATCGCCCGGGAACCAACCAGCACCTCAGAGTTGTGACAGTAATGCCACTTGTCATTGACGGACATGATGACCCTGCAGACACACAACCAGGTCACATGACATGAGGTCACTCGCATCATACATCATACCACGTGTCGGCCCGAGGTCGCATGCATCAGTCAGAGGTCGTGTGCGTCTGTCCGAGGTCGCGTGCTGTCGGCCCGAGGTCACGTGCGTCAGTCAGAGGTCGCGTGCTGTCAGTCAGAGGTCACGTGCTGTCAGTCAGAGGTCGCGTGCTGTCAGTCAGAGGTCGCGTGCTGTCGGCCCGAGGTCACGTGCTGTCAGTCAGAGGTCGCGTGCTGTCGGCCCGAGGTCGCGTGCTGTCGGCCCGAGGTCGCATGCTGTCGGCCAGAGGTCACGTGTGTCAGGACTCGTGGACTGACCTCCTGATTGGTCTCTGGTCGGTCGGGGGGTTATCAAGCTCCGGTGGATCAGGGGGGTGGAGCTGTGGCGGGGGGGAGGGCCCTCTGTCGGCCCCCGACACCTCGTACGTCACGCCCTCATAGAACCCTGGCAACGCACAGTCTGTAGCCTGGCTCTCAGGGGCCCCGGTTCCGCCCTCGTCCTCCAGGATCTTCCCGATGGAGAACTGGAAGAGAGAGTCCGGGGGCGGGGCCTCCACAGGCTCCGGAGCCCCAGGCGGGGCCTGTCCATCAGAGGGGGGGCTGCTGAGCGTGGAGCTGTCCTGGCTCTCCAGTGAGTGCTCCTTAGCCAGACTGGAGTAGTACTCCGCTGCCGGGACAAAGTAGGGGCCGTAGTCCAAGGGGCCGCCGTTGGTGGGCCGGGGGGCTCCTGAGGGTGGCGCCGCCCCCGTTGTGCTGCGGATGTGGTGGGGCAGGAAGGAGATGGGTTCCATGGCCCCGCCCATCGCCTCGCCCACGTGACACTGCTGCTCGCCACCTTCCTCTAGCACCGCAAACGGAGAAAACCTCTGGAACTCTGAAGTAACCACGGCAACCGAGCCGTCAGCCGGTTTAGACGCCATGGCGACGCAGGAAGCAGGAACCAGGCTCACAGACAGCGCCGCTCCGGGTCTGATGGGAAGAACTCGACCAGAACCGTCCATCCACAGCACGAAGTCTGGAGGCAGTCAGGTGGTCACGTTACTACAGGTACTACAGGTACTGCAGTACTAAGTGTCAAGTACCTGTATAATACTATTGCTGTAGTACTCAGTGTGTGGTTTTCTGAGTTAAATACACTGTGTGTGGTACACAATATGTAGTACTGTGTGTAGTACCTGTGTAGTACCCTGGGGGGAGCACTTCATCTTGTTTGTAGTTTTGTTCTCCAACAAGCTGACGTAGAGCTTCAGCAACCAGACCTTTATAACTGACAGAGGACAAACCAGTCAGAACCAGTTGGAACCATCCTGAACCTGGGTCAACCTGTCAGGTGGAACCAGGTGGAACCAGGTAGAACCTGGGTCAACCAGTCAGGTGGAACCAGGTGGAACCACCCAGAACCTGGGTCAACCAGTCAGGTGGAACCAGGTGGAACAACCCAGAACCTGGGTCAACCAGTCAGGTAGAACCAGGTAGAACCAGGTGGAACCAGGTAGAACCTGGGACAACCAGTCAGGTGGAACCAGGTGGAACCAGGTAGAACCAGATGGAACCACCCAGAACCTGGGTCAACCAGTCAGGTGGAACCATGTGGAACCACCCAGAACCTGGGTCAACCAGTCAGGTAGAACCAGGTAGAACCAGGTGGAACCACCCAGAACATGGGTCAACCAGTCAGGTAGAACCAGGTAGAACCAGGTGGAACCACCCAGAACCTGGGACAACCAGTCAGGTGGAACCATGTGGAACCATCCTGAACCTGGGTCAACCAGTCAGGTGGAACCAGGTAGAACCAGGTGGAACCACCCAGAACCTGGGTCAACCAGTCAGGTGGAACCAGGTAGAAACCTTTTAAGAACCACTTTGCGTTCCCATGGGCTCTACGTCTCTAAGCCTCAACTGTAGGAATGGTTGTATATCTTATTAAGTTATATATTCATTCATTCAGGCCAACCTGACACTGTGTGTGTGTGGTACCTGTGTGTGTGTAGTACCTGTGTGTGGTATCTGTGTGTGTGTGGTATCTGTGTGTGTGTGGTACCTGTAAGGTGTGTAGTACCTGTGTGTGAGTGGTACCTGTGTGTGGTATCTGTGTGTGTGTGGTATCTGTGTGTGTGGTATCTGTAAGGTGTGTAGTACCTGTGTGTGTGGTATCTGTGTGTGTGTGGTACCTGTGTGTGTGGTATCTGTGTGTGTGGTACCTGTGTGTGTGGTACCTGTGTGTGTGTGGTACCTGTGTGTGTGTGGTACCTGTGTGTGTGGTATCTGTGTGTGTGGTGCCTGTGTGTGTGGTACCTGTAAGGTGTGTAGTACCTGTGTGTGTGGTATCTGTGTGTGTGTGGTATCTGTAAGGTGTGTGGTGCCTGTGTGTGTGGTATCTGTGTGTGTGGTACCTGTGTGTGTGGTATCTGTGTGTGTGGTACCTGTAAGGTGTGTAGTACCTGTGTGTGTGGTATCTGTGTGTGTGGTACCTGTGTGTGTGGTACCTGTAAGGTGTGTAGTACCTGTGTGTGTGGTATCTGTGTGTGTGTGGTATCTGTAAGGTGTGTAGTACCTGTGTGTGTGGTATCTGTGTGTGTGTGGTACCTGTAAGGTGTGTAGTACCTGTGTGTGTGGTATCTGTGTGTGTGGTACCTGTAAGGTGTGTAGTACCTGTGTGTGTGGTATCTGTGTGTGTGTGGTATCTGTAAGGTGTGTAGTACCTGTGTGTGTGGTACCTGTAAGGTGTGTAGTACCTGTGTGTGTGGTATCTGTGTGTGTGGTACCTGTAAGGTGTGTAGTACCTGTGTGTGTGGTATCTGTGTGTGTGTGGTATCTGTAAGGTGTGTAGTACCTGTGTGTGTGGTACCTGTAAGGTGTGTAGTACCTGTGTGTGTGGTACCTGTGTGTGTGGTACCTGTAAGGTGTGTAGTACCTGTGTGTGTGGTATCTGTGTGTGTGTGGTATCTGTAAGGTGTGTGGTACCTGTGTGTGTGGTATCTGTGTGTGTGGTACCTGTGTGTGTGGTACCTGTAAGGTGTGTAGTACCTGTGTGTGTGGTACCTGTGTGTGTGTGGTACCTGTACTTGCGGTTGACCTCATCAGCAGTCAGTGCATGGTCAAACATCAGGACCTTGTGCGCCTCCTGCAGGCGGGGTCCGGTGTAGTCGCGGTACTCCAGCTCGATGGCGGCGTCCAGCAGAGACAGGTACCTCCGGACTATCAGCGCATAGGGACTGTCTGTGGACACACGGGGGGGGTTGACATGTGACTGGGCAGACGTGTTCAATTCTGTTTTATTTGTACATCATCAAATCAGAAGATACAGGATCTCAAGGCTCTTCACGTATGAGAGACAGACCTGTGAGGTCTCTACAAGGAGCTCAGTCTGAATTTAGAAGTGAGAAGTTGTGGGTCGTCCAGACCTGGAAGTTCTTAAGACATTCCTGAAGTTGGACTAAGTGATTAGATTCATCAGCTTCATGTATGTACAGCTGGGTGTCGTCTGCGTAACAGTGGACGTGTACGAGATGCTTCCTGAGGATGTTTCCTAACGGGAGCAGATACAAGGTGAAGAGCATCGATGGATCAGCTGTGGAGCTGAAGAGGAACCTCGGGTTGTTCTTAGTTTCTTTATCAATAATGAATAATAGGAGCTTCTGGCCTTCTTGTTATTTATCAGACTATATTTCCGGGCCACGTGAAAATCATCTTGGCTGGTAGAACGCCACTTCCTCTCCAGCTTCTGTGATGTTTTAAAATACGTGTTTGAGAATGAAGCCTTGGAACTAATGTTGTGATTGGTTGTGTGTTTTACTGACTGGTGACGTTGCTGATGAAGGCCGAGGAGAAGACGCGGTGCAGCACCAGGCTGGGGAAGTGACCCAGCTGGAACAGAGACATGAGGATGTTGACGGTGGCGAGCGGCGAGCTGAGAGCCTTCAGCTCCAACACCTCCTCCAAGCCGGAGAAGAACTGCTGCTCATTGGACGGACGGTAGCTCATCCTGCTGAACGGGAACACCAGCTTCTGGATCACCTGAGAGCAGAGACACACCTGAGTCCCATTCACAGGAACTGAAGATCACACCACCACCCATCCTGTCCTTACCTTGCTGTCCAGGTACTCCGCCTTCTTCACCAAGAAGTCTGCGATGGTGTCAAGCAGCCGGGTCTCTCTCAGTCGATGGCGAGCGATGTACTTGGCAATCAGAGCCATTGTGTACGGCGTGATGCTGTCGGCCTTCTTCGGGAGCTCCTCTGACAGAGAGAATGGGTCACATGTTGATTTCCTAAAGGGTCTTTATCTCCTCCCTCTTTGATAACATCAGTGATGGATCTGGTGAGTCATCAGTGGCGTGGGCTTGTTGGTGGCAAAGTGATGATGGTGGTCAGATTCTTACCTGCCAGGCTGCTGATGAACTTCTCCTGTCGGTTCTGGTAGAACAGGTGGGAACTGAAGATCAACTCCAGGCTCTTGTTGCTCGCCTCTCGAGCACACGCCGCCAACATCTCGTCCAACAGGGCCATCTCTTGGTCACGAACGCCGCTGACACTCGCCAAAGTGTGTTTAACAAGACGTAAGATCTTCCTGCAGAGGAGAGCTGGAGCGTTAGCATTGATCAGACGGACAGAGTGCAACGAGGTGAATGCTCAGCAGGTGTTGTCACCTGTTGGTCAGCAGCAGTTCCGGGTTCGAGGGCGTGTTGTTGGTTTTAGCAGCGGTGGTTGCAGCGCCCCCTGCAGCAGCAGTGGGCTCCTGCTGCTGCAGCGAGCGCCACTTGAGTCTGTAATACGAGAGCAACAAGAAGAGCGTCTGCGGGTGGCGCTCTCTCTCCAGGTTCTTCTCCAGGCCGGCCAGGCAGGCCTCGGTCAGCGGGTGTTGACTTCCTGGATGGAGCTTCATACTGGAGCTGAACACCATGGAAACGTCCTTCTGGTTAAACTGGCTCAGTCTGGACTGAGACTCCGCCTCCAACACGTGGACCACCTGAGCGTCACTGGGGAGACCTGCACGTCGACACAGGTGGAAGATCAATGTCGATACAAAACGTTCCGTCTTTTATTAACCACATTAACGCCGGATCAAGTCATGATGTCACAAACATGGCTGCTCACCTCTCTCTCCAATTGGTTAGTTTAGTTCTGATCATGGCTCTACACTCACACCTCAAAAACACACGTCACATGACCATTTACACAGACTGGTCATGTGACGTAACAGGAAGTAGTCCCGTCTTCAGTTGGTTTGATTAGTTACAGAAAATCCTCTGAAGGAGGAACGGTGAGAAGTCAGAGCAGGTGGAACTGTGACTGACAGGAAGTGTTAGCACCTCCTGCTTCCTGTGGTTGTGTAGCTGCAGATCAAACTGGATCCATCTTGCTACACAAAGATCTTAAATCATGAATCACTTCAGCATGTAGTGAGTCTGCAGGACGGCAGAGTCTCACTGAGAGATAAAGGACGAGTGTTAGTGAGGATCCTCACAGACTCAAACCTGTGGAGCTCAACAAGTCCAGACCTGGACAGACGTCATCATGCTCATTCACAGTAAACGTTGTGTAGTGATTCAAACAGATCTGATATCAAACAGATTCACATCCACAGTCTGACTCCAGTTCTCTGACTCTTCATTCACTGAATGGAAACATGTCGGCTGTGGAGGAAGATTAACGGCACGTGTGAGTTTGTAATAACTTCTGCAGCTTCTGATCCTGATCCTGACATTGAGCTGTGTGAGGTCAGTGCTACGAGTCTGCTCTTCTCTGCTGTGGCTTCACTCCCTCCTCCTCCCCCCTGAGTTGTGTGAGTGGAACAGCCGAGCTGGACTCTCTCACTCAAACCAGGATGAGCTCAGCGACTCTGATGTGTGTGAAGTCGCGTGACCTGACTCACCCAGTGCGGCCGCGGCGTACAAGCAGTTGACGATGCTGAAGTTGTCAAACTTGGCGCAGTCGTTGACGATGGCGTCACAGAGCGTCTGGAAGTCCTGATGCTCCAGGATCTGGCGTTCGTCTCCCCCCTCAGCTCCTGCCGTGGCTTCTGTGGCGTCCGCGCCGCTCCGCGGTGTGGGCGTGGCCTGCAGCAGCTGTCCGATCTTCTGCAGGGCCACGGGGTAGTGGTTGTGGGAGATCTTGGCCGGGTTCTGCGTGACCCAGCGCAGAACCTCGTCCGGGCGCCGCGAGCGCTCGATCAGGCGCTTCATGGTGAAGAAGGTGTCGTAGCTCATCTTCTCGTGGATGAAGTTCCACGTCTTCTTCTTGCTGCCGGGGGCAGAGGCCCCGCCCCCGGGAGCCCCCCCTCCATAAGTGTGGAAGTGGGCGTGGTGCTGGTAGTGGGGGGAGAATGGGGGCGGGGCCAAGTGGGCAGGTTGCGGGTGGTAGTAGTGCGCTCCTCTGTGGGCGGGGCGGCCCGGGTACAGGTGGTAGGCAGCGGGGGGTGGAGTCGGGTGGGGGGGGAGGTGGTGGTGAGGAGGGGGGGGTGCCTCCATCACGGCCAGCCCCGCCCTTCTCCCATGTTTAACCCCACCTCCTCCCCCCCCTCCTCCTCCCCCCGAGGTGCTGTAGAGGCGAGTGGTGTACATGGTGATGGACTGAGCAGGGGGGCGGGGCCTGGAGGGGGGGGGGCGGTGAGCTCGGCTCAGGAGGCGCCACCCGGTGGACAAACACAGCATAGTCCAACAAGCAGGACGCCTGGAGGCAGCAGCACGGTCCTCCTGCAGAGAAGAAGAACAGCAGTCCATCAGTGTGTGTGTGTCTGTGTGAGACACTGTGTGTGTGTGTGTGTGTGAGACACTGTGTGTGTGTCTGTGTGTGTGAGACACTGTGTGAGACACTGTGTGTGTGTCTGTGTGTGTGAGACACTGTGTGAGACACTGTGTGTGTGTGTGTCTGTGTGAGACACTGTGTGTGTGTCTGTGTGAGACACTGTGTGTGTGTGTGAGACACTGTGTGTGTGTCTGTGTGTGTGAGACACTGTGTGTGTGTGTGTGTGAGACACTGTGTGTGTGTGTGTGTGTGTGAGACACTGTGTGTGTGTCTGTGTGTGTGAGACACTGTGTGTGTGTGTGAGACACTGTGTGTGTGTCTGTGTGTGTGAGACACTGTGTGTGTGTCTGTGTGTGTGAGACACTGTGTGTGTGTCTGTGTGAGACACTGTGTGTGTGTGTGTGTGTGAGACACTGTGTGTGTGTGTGTGTGTCTGTGTGTGAGTGTGTGTGTGAGACACTGTGTGTGTGTGTGTCTGTGTGAGACACTGTGTGTGTGTGAGTGTGTGTCTGTCACTGTGTGTGTGTGTCTGTGTGAGACACTGTGTGTGTGTGAGTGTGTGTCTGTCACTGTGAGTGTGTGTCTGTCACTGTATGTGTGTGAGTGTGTGTCTGTCACTGTGTGTGTGTGAGAGTGTGTCTGTCACTGTGAGTGTGTGTGTGTGTGTGATGACTGATATTGAATGACAGAGGCTGTTTTGATTATTGATGATCATCGACTGTGATTGACAGCTGCTCACCCCCCCCCCCCACCTGTCAGCTGACCTGAGCCCACATGCTAACGTTAGCATCTAGCTGGGACCCCCCCCCCACCTGTCAGCTGACCTGAGCCCACATGCTAACGTTAGCATCTAGCTGGGACCCCCCCCCACCTGTCAGCTGACCTGAGCCCACATGCTAACGTTAGCATCTAGCTGGGACCCCCCCCCCCCACCTGTCAGCTGACCTGAGCCCACATGCTAACGTTAGCATCTAGCTGGGAAGTTAAACCTTCCCCATGCGCTGACACAGTGACGTCACCATAAAAACGCCATGTTAGTGTGATGACGTCATGGTTGAAGTGACACCCCTCCAGTGTGTGTTGAAGCTAACCAGGTGTCTCACATGCTAATGCTAGCCGGCTGTCAGCTAGCAGCCCGGCTAACAGGGCTAAGAGTCGCATGAACACGGTGGAGCTAGCTGATGCTACATGCTAACATATAAACAGAGCGTAAGCTAAGCTAACAGATGCTGGGCTGTTAGCACGTTAGCATCGGTCTGTCCTTCCTCCACAAGCGTTTACGGATAAGCTGCTAACTGGCCGGGCTACAGCCGAGCAACAGCCGAGCTACAGCCGGGCTACAGCCGAGCTACAGCCGGGCTACAGCCGGGCAGAAGCCGGGCTGAAGCCGGGTTAAAGCGGGGACCCGTGCCGGGTGGTTACCTCATCGCTCCGCTCTGCTCAGAGACCTGCGGCCGCACAGAGCGCGCTTCAGCCGGGAGACAGGCAGCGGTCAGCCGCTTCATTCCTCCACACAGCCCGCTGCCATCATCCACTACCCGGCATGCACCTGGAGCAGGGAGGGCGACACCTGCCGGCCGCTGGTAGTAACACACACACCCCCCCTCAAAGTACACTGGTCATTTATTATTATTATGAATGTCAACAGTCACTTACTTATAGAATTTCGTAGTTTTGCTTTTTTTTAAAGAAATTGTACTTTCTTGATCCTTGTTGTTCTGGGGTTGAACCTTCATGGTTGATGCACTTATTGTGAGTCGCTTTGGATAAAAGCGTCAGCTCAATGAGATGATTTACCATCGGGGGGGGGGGCAGGTGTCAAGTTCTGACGTCAGAAGAAGACGCAGGCGCAGCTGGCGAGCAACAAGCCACATGTCCACAGCCTGAGCCGGAGACACAGGTCTCCAGGGTCACGTGTCCTTCAACATGTGAGCAAAGCGAAGAACTTCATCCTCTCATCTCAGCTCTGAAGACCTCAGTGAAACACCTGTCAGTCAGCTGTCAGTCAGCTGTCAGTCACCTGTCAGTCACCTGTGAAACGCACTGTGAAACACACTGTGAAACACAATGTGAAACACACTGTGAAACACAATGTGAAACACACTGTGAAACACACTGTGAATAAAACGAGTGTCCCCCGGAGGAGCGGCAGGGGGCGCTGTCGCCTCTGTGAACATGTGACCGCCGTGAAGAAGCAGAGGACGTAAAGATGGCGGAGCAGGCAGGCGACCGGACAGTCACACAGCAGCTGAGTCGTGTGTAACGGTTGTAGTTCCGTGCCGGTCCGTGCCGGTCCGTGCCCGGGGAGGATGGCCCACCGCTACCTGCGGCTGTCCGCCGGCTGCAGGGGCTTGTTCCGGCTGCTGCTGCCCTCCAGGCCGGCCAGGCTGGTAAGTGGACGGACACGTGCTAACATGCTAACATGCTAACTGGGACAGCGGCCCAAACCAGCCCGGACCCGGACCCGCCCACCGGCCGCCGAGCAACAAGCACCGGTCTCACTTCCGGTCTCTCCTCCGGTGCATTTACCTGCCGCTGTCCCTGAATGACGTCACTACCGGTGACCTCAGGCGTGACCAGCCTCAGGAGCCGGAAACATCTGTGATTGTTATTATAGATCCGTTACCACAGTAACAAATTCATGTAGTGCCCAGGGCCGCAGACAGGTGAGGGGGGGGCCCTCAGGAGCCCGGACCCAGAGGGACCCCCCTCACCTGATGATAATGACAGATTTATTGTGTTAAGTAACGAACTATCTATTAACAGCAGAACTTCTTTAAGTAATTTAGTTGGAATGGGATCTAAGATACAGGTTGTTGGTTTAGAACCTGAGATTATTTTGGTAAACTGATCCCGGGTGATCAGAGAGAAGCTGTCTAAGTAATGGGAAGGATTCTCAGCCGGGGTGGGGGGGGGGTATTAGTGCCAATTGAGGGCAGGAGATGATTGATTTTATTTCTAATAGTTAGAATTTTATCATTAAAAAAGGTCATAAAGATATTGCTCTTCAGGGATGGAGGGATACTGGGTTGGGTGGAGGTGTGACTCTCTGTCAGCCTGGCTACAGTGCTGAAGAGAAACCTGGGGTTGTTTTTATTCTCTTCTATTAGTTTTGAATCATAAGCAGCTCTTGCTTAGTTGAGCCTTTTTATATTCTTTAACACTACTCTTCCAGTCCAGGAGATTTTCAACACTGTTGCTGGAGCGCCACTTCCTTTCTAGTTTTCTTGATATTTGTAAAGTACAGTCAACAAAGCACTAGTTGTCTATATATGTTCCGTATATTTTTGACTTTTACCTTATTATTTTTCATAAAGTTGAATTTGTGTGACAGCTTTATCTCGATGCAGTGTAGTTATAGTTTATTTAGTAAATGTTGGTATGAATTTAATGTCACATGGTTTGCCTCTAGCTGTTGTTATGTGATTTCAGTCGTGTGGGTTGTGTGTTGGTCAGGTGATGTTCTCGACCACAGCTGGACAGGTAGGCAGTGGGCGGAGCCTGCTGACGGAGCTGCTGGGAGCATACAGGAACCAGAGCTCCAAACCCCCGAAAGGTACAAACCGCATTTTCTATTTTCCCCCAAAACCAATTCCGTCTCTACAGTGATCTGTGTTCTTATATCTTCAGGTTTTGAAAAATATTTTCCAGATGCTCAGAAACCTGTGAATAAGTCTGAGACTGAAGCTGCAGCTAAAGGTAGAAACTACTGACACCTACTGACACCTGCTGAAACCTACTGACACCTGCTGACACCTACTGACACCTGACACCTACTGACACCTGCTGACACCTGCTGACACCTACTGACACCTACTGACACCTACTGACACCTGCTGACACCTACTGACACCTACTGAAACCTACTGACACCTGCTGAAACCTGCTGAAACCTGCTGAAACCTACTGACACCTGCTGACACCTGCTGACACCTGACACCTACTGACACCTACTGACACCTGCTGACACCTGCTGACACCTGCTGACACCTGCTGACACCTACTGAAACCTACTGACACCTACTGACACCTGCTGACACCTGCTGACACCTACTGACACCTACTGACACCTACTGACACCTCCTGACACCTACTGACACCTGACACCTACTGACACCTGCTGACACCTACTGACACCTGCTGACACCTACTGACACCTGCTGACACCTGACACCTACTGACACCTGCTGACACCTACTGACACCTGACACCTACTGACACCTGCTGACACCTACTGACACCTGCTGACACCTGACACCTACTGACACCTGCTGACACCTACTGACACCTACTGACACCTGCTGACAGCTACTGACACCTGCTGACAGCTACTGACACCTGCTGACACCTGCTGACACCTACTGACACCTACTGACACCTACTGACACCTGCTGACACCTACTGACACCTGCTGACACCTACTGACACCTGACACCTACTGACACCTACTGACACCTGCTGACACCTACTGACACCTGACACCTACTGACACCTGCTGACACCTACTGACACCTGCTGACACCTACTGACACCTGCTGACAGCTACTGACACCTGCTGACACCTGCTGACACCTACTGACACCTACTGACACCTACTGACACCTGCTGACAGCTACTGACACCTGCTGACACCTACTGACACCTGACACCTACTGACACCTACTGACAGCTACTGACACCTGCTGACACCTGCTGACACCTACTGACACCTGCTGACAGCTACTGACACCTGCTGACACCTACTGACACCTGACACCTACTGACACCTACTGACAGCTACTGACACCTGCTGACACCTGCTGACACATACTGACACCTGCTGACACCTACTGACACCTGCTGACACCTACTGACACCTACTGACACCTGCTGACACATACTGACACCTACTGACACCTACTGACACCTACTGACACCTACTGACACCTACTGACAGCTACTGACACCTGCTGACACCTACTGACACCTGCTGACACCTACTGACACCTGCTGACACCTACTGACACCTACTGACACCTGCTGACACATACTGACACCTACTGACACCTACTGACACCTACTGACACCTACTGACACCTGCTGACACCTGCTGACACCTACTGACACCTACTGACACCTGCTGACACCTACTGACACCTGCTGACACCTACTGACACCTGCTGACACCTGCTGACACCTACTGACACCTGCTGACACCTACTGACACCTGCTGACACCTACTGACACCTACTGACACCTGCTGACACCTGCTGACACCTACTGACACCTACTGACACCTGCTGACACCTACTGACACCTGCTGACACCTACTGACACCTGCTGACACATACTGACACCTACTGACACCTACTGACACCTGCTGACAGCTACTGACACCTGCTGACACCTGCTGACACCTACTGACACATACTGACACCTACTGACACCTACTGACACCTGCTGACAGCTACTGACACCTACTGACACCTGCTGACACCTGCTGACACCTACTGACACATACTGACACCTACTGACACCTGCTGACACCTGCTGACACCTACTGACACATACTGACACCTACTGACACCTACTGACACCTGCTGACAGCTACTGACAGCTACTGACACCTGCTGACACCTGCTGACACCTACTGACACCTACTGACACCTGCTGACACCTGCTGACACCTACTGACACCTGCTGACACCTGCTGACAGCTACTGACACCTACTGACACCTACTGACACCTACTGACAGCTACTGACACCTGCTGAAACCTACTGACACCTACTGACACCTACTGACACCTACTGACACCTGCTGACACCTACTGACACCTGCTGACACCTACTGACACCTGCTGACAGCTACTGACAGCTACTGACACCTGCTGACACCTGCTGACACCTACTGACACCTGCTGAAACCTACTGACAGCTACTGACACCTGCCTCTGTTCACTTATGACATCACTTTGTTCTGTTTTCAGAACCCAAAGCTGCTGATGCGCCACGAACCTCCGGGGGGGGCGGAGGGGGGGGCAGAGGGGGGGGTGGAGAAGGGAAGCGAGGAGGGCGTAAGGAGGACTCTCATTGGTACAGTCGTCTGCAGAAGGTCAGTGTGGGCGGAGCTACATGGTCTTTTCTGACAGGTGTGTTCCTGGGCTATGGAACCAATCTCTCTCGTCTTTGTTTCAGGGGGACGTTCCCTGGGACGACAAAGAGTTCCGTCTGTACTTCCTGAGCGGAGTGGCGTTCTGGACCACCATCACATATTTCTTCTTCTTCAGGGATGGAGGTCGGGAGGTCACCTGGAAGGACTTTGTCAACAACTACCTGTCTAAAGGAGCGGTGAGGGGAACACCTGCAGTGATGTCATCAGGTTAAAGTGTGGCCGCCCAATGAGAATCCGATCACTTTCTTCTTCAGGTGGAACGCCTGGAAGTCGTCAACAAACGTTACGTCAAAGTGATTTTCTCGGCCGGGAAGACGCCTGTGGACAGAGTGAGTGAGAAATACTTCAAGTTGATTTAAACACGTGATGAGATCAAAGCTTCACTAACTTTAAGGCTTGTGTTAATTAGTAGTGGGGCTGGGAAGGTCACAGCATGGGCCCGCCCACGAGCATCGAGCAAAGGTTCCCGAGAATCGAACCAGAGCCAGGACTGTTTCTGGTTCAACCTGCGCGGTTTTTGCACACTTACGGTAGTCTCGTTTGAACCTGCACAGCTTCCTGGTCTTTACGGTAGTGAATCCTGGCAGCACAGTTGACTTCTCTCACTGTCCATAAAAGAACTGAACACAGAGGAAAGTTAAAGCTCTTTAGTTATTTATGTTTGATGAGATTGTTTATATTTCAAATGTAGTTATATATTAAGAGAATAAAAGAAATGAGGAAACTCAAACTTCATCTTTCTATAACTTTTTTCTTAAATTAAGCACTTTATTTTGAGATGCCTTTTTCAAAAGCCCTTTATTTTGTTTTTAAATGCAAACCTTATTTTACTTGAAATGAGAAAATAAATATTTATTATTATTATTGTTCAGTACAGTGGGAAAATGTATAATTAACATTGTTGAAATACTATTGAATTGTACTTACTTCATTTGACGTCAGATTTTGACTTCATACAGACATTGATACAACTACTAGTGTAATTGAAGAGTATTTTGTATATTTTGATAGATTGCTAAACTTGAATTCACCCAGTGCTGATTTTCCTCCACCAAGTTACTTGAATTTGACTTTGGTTTACATAGATTTTGCTGATTTGAAATTGACCTTATCAAAGTAAAAGCACCATGGTTATCTCTTGTCGCTGTAATGCTTTATACTTAGCTGATCTACAGAGCTCTTATTTTGAAAAGTTGTGACGTTGGGGTTGTATGGATTGTGTGGACAAGTTCAGTTCTTGTGCTTTGTACATTGGTGCGATCCCATTAGTCGTCTCTGCCGGAATTATGGACTAAAATGAAAAAAACAAAATAATCCTGGTAACCAGACCTCCGAGGTCAGAGGTCACTTGTGTAAGTTGTTGATCAGTCGTTTCTGTTCAGCTGCTGACATTTGACTGAAGATTGATTTTGTGGACATGGTTTAGTTCCTTGGTGTTTGTCGTGCTTCCACCCAGTCTAACAAGGTAGAGCATGCCCATATGATGACAACTTCATTAACTGAATATTATATTAATGTGCTGTGTGATGTAACATGTTGGGGAGTTCCTCACTGAACAGAACTACACACTTCTTACACACATGTGTGTACAGACATGAGACAGATTGTGTGTCACTGCTAATGAAGGTTCATTCTGATCAGATCAAAACAATCTGACATATTT
Source organism: Limanda limanda (assembly GCF_963576545.1). Classification (NCBI taxonomy): domain Eukaryota; kingdom Metazoa; phylum Chordata; class Actinopteri; order Pleuronectiformes; family Pleuronectidae; genus Limanda; species Limanda limanda. Next base: position 193,803 of record NC_083648.1, on the reverse strand, counting down.
GATCACATGACATCTGTGACCTTGACTGACTTGAATGGCGTTGAATGATGAAACAGGAAGTGGTTTCTTTCAGCAGTACATCTGGTTCAACATCGGCAGCGTGGACACGTTTGAGCGGAACCTGGAGACGGCGCAGTACGAGCTGGGCATCGAGGGAGAGAAGCGCCTGCCGGTGGTTTACTCCGCCGAGAGCGACGGGTGAGCGCTGACATCATCACTGGGCTCCTCCCCTCTGTGTGGGCGGGACACTGACGTGTGTTTTCCTGTCCAGCACGTTTCTACTGAGCATGCTCCCCACGGTGCTCATCATCGGCTTCCTGCTGTTCATGCTGCGGCGGGGGCCGGCGGGGGCGGGGCGTCCCGGCCGGGGGATGGGCGGACTCTTCAGCGTCAGCGAGACGACGGCGAAGATCCTGAAAGACGAGATCGACGTGAAGTTCAAAGACGTGGCGGGCTGCGAGGAGGCCAAGCTTGAGATTATGGAGTTTGTCAACTTCCTGAAGAACCCGAAACAGTACCAGGACCTCGGTGCCAAGATCCCCAAGGTGAGGGGGCGGGGTCATCCATGTGTTGATGTCATTAACAGCTGATTGGCTGAAACTTTGAGTTCTTGTTTGTTTTCACACTTTGTTTATTGTTTTCACAGGGCGCCATCTTGACGGGTCCTCCAGGAACAGGAAAGACTCTTCTGGCCAAAGCGACGGCGGGCGAGGCCGACGTCCCGTTCATCACGGTCAACGGCTCCGAGTTCCTGGAGATGTTTGTGGGCGTCGGCCCAGCGAGGGTGAGGAGGGTCTTCTTCCTCCATTCACATCACTGCACCACTGAGTGCTCTGAAAGGCGCCTTTAAATAAAATGTATAATTATTATAAAGTCAATTTGAAAAGAGAACATGACTAAATAATCAATGAATTCTTAAACCAAGTATACGTTAATAAATCGTAATTGAAAATGAAACCAAAACTAAAAGGCTCTTTCTCAAAGTGATGCATTATGGGTCTTTGACTTGTTGATGTGCTTGATTCCTCAGTTCCTTATTGATAAGAAATCCAAACGCAGCTTCATGAGGCTGACACCAGATGGCGACGGAACCACGTCACACTGCACTGACGGTGTTTGAACTGACTCAAATCTCTGTCATGATGTCACTTCCTGTTCAGGTGAGGGATCTGTTTGTCATGGCGAGGAAGAACGCCCCCTGCATCCTCTTCATCGATGAGATCGACGCTGTGGGACGAAAACGTGGACGAGGAAACCTTGGCGGACAGAGTGAACAGGAAAACACTCTGAACCAGCTGCTGGTGGAGATGGACGGTGGGTGAAAAGCATCATGGGAAAAAACATCAGGAAGCCAGGTCTCACTCTTCTTCTGTTTTTCAGGTTTCAACACAGCGACCAATGTGGTTGTTCTGGCAGGAACCAACCGACCCGACATCCTGGACCCGGCGCTGATGAGACCCGGGCGCTTCGACAGGCAGATCTACATCGGTGAGGAACTGACCTGAGCTCCCAGGTCAAAGAGCCGTTAGGATCCGTTGTAGATCTTTACGAAAATAAGGAAATGTTTGTATTCAACATGTGTATTCCGGAAAACGTATTTAGTTTAATATCTATAATTAAAACGACTCACAGACAAATCAATATAATAATATTTACCAGACCAGGAAATTCCATGTTTCTTTGGTTCTCTCATTGCTCAGGTCATCCTGATATCAAAGGTCGAGCGTCCATCTTTAAAGTTCACCTGCGTCCTCTGAAACTGGAGACAACCGTAGACAAAGACGCCCTGGCTAGGAAGATGGCCGCCCTCACACCCGGATTCTCAGGTAACCACAAGGTCATCTTCTATTCTCAGGGAACCACAAGGTCATCTTCTCTGCTTGGTGCGATGTCTGACTGAACTCCTGCTCTTCGTCTGTCAGGTGCTGACATCGCCAACGTCTGCAACGAGGCGGCTCTGATCGCCGCTCGCCACCTTTCAGACGCCATCAGCCAGAAACACTTTGAACAGGCCATCGAGAGGGTCATCGGAGGTGAGTCTCTCTCTCTCTCTTTTAGTATCGGTAAGCCGTCCAGCACTAGACTTGCGTTGCCGTGGACACTGATGTTTAGGTTTGGTTACCGTGGAGACAGCTGTGACTGTGCTCCTCAGGTCTGGAGAAGAAGACTCAGGTGCTGCAGCCAGAGGAGAAGAAGACGGTGGCGTATCACGAAGCCGGCCACGCGGTCGCTGGATGGTTCCTGGAACACGCCGACCCACTGCTAAAGGTCACACTTGAAAACTGGTGAATGTGATGATCTGCTGGCGGCGCTGAGTGAACCACGAGGAGCTGGATGTCTGACTACAGTGACCAATAGAATGTCCTGGTCTTCTCCACCTGTGCAGGTGTCCATCATCCCCAGAGGGCGGGGCCTGGGGTATGCTCAGTACCTGCCTCGGGAGCAGTACCTGTACACCAGAGAGCAGCTGCTGGACCGGATGTGTATGACTCTGGGAGGACGCGTCTCCGAGGAGATCTTCTTTGGACGGATCACCACCGGAGCTCAGGACGACCTCCGAAAGGTCACCCAGAGCGCCTACGCACAGGTCAGAGGTCACACACAGGTCAAATCAGAACGACCTAGTGACATGGTTGATTGTGACATCACTTCCTGATGATGATTTAAATCATTGAGCAGAAGATTCCTGTAGAAACTTGATGTTTAAGTTTCCTTCAGCGTCACAAGGAGCCAGTGACGAGTTCTGTTCTTTTATTTTGAAAGAGCCGGAGATGATGACACTGACAGATTGATGTTCAGAGGTTAAACTGAAAAATCTTGTAAAAGAATCTGAATGTTTTAAAATCAGTTTAGCCTTCAGTTATCACCTGTGTTTAATGATCATTTATCAAAAAGTTCTAGTTTCATCTTTCATATCAAATGTGAAATGAATTCTCGGATCAGAACAGACTGATCATCATTGTGATGTCATCAGTGTGAGACGGTGAATGATCAGTCATCATTGAAGTTGATCATTAGCTTTAATGAGTGTTCTCTGGTCAGGTTCTTGTTCCTCAGTTCTCCTGGTTCTGTGTTCTGCTGCAGATCGTTCAGTTCGGGATGAACGAGAAGGTCGGTCAGGTTTCCTTCGACCTCCCGCGCCAGGGCGAGATGGTTCTGGAGAAACCGTACAGCGAAGCAACGGCTCGTCTCATTGACACCGAGGTCCGAGGCCTCATCAGAGAGGCGTACCAGAGAACCCAGCAGCTGCTGAGCATGAAGAAGGCCGAGGTGGAGAAGGTACCAACCACCTGCACAGTGTTCTAGATCAGTGCTTCTCAAACCACCTGTGGTCTGACTCCTGACAAACCCTTGTTTCACACTGGCTGTCAACCAAGGCCTTCAAAGTCTCACACACTGATAATTCCCAACAACTGACAACTGCTCCAATGGCTCAAATTATGGTTCCGAAGGTTTTTAAATGATTTTAAGTGTAAAGAATTTCCCTCTGTATAAAGAAAGTTGTGCCTTAAAATACCAGATCTAATAAATGCAAAAGTAATTCATACCTTTTAGATCAGGAGCCCAGACCAACTTTAACATTGCACTGGTGCTCCGACCTTTTTCATTTGGGCGCACTAGCACCCTAAGACATCGTGTGTACTTGGCCGTTTACAGAACACAGATCTAGAATGTTCTCTAGATGCTGTTTTACATCTAGACTCTGCTCTGATGTACATTACCCTCTCTCTGAGTTGTGCAGTAGGAAATCGTCTTTCCATGTTAGGGTTCTAGATCATTAGTAAAACACCAACGTTCTCCCCCTGTTCTGTGGTATCAGGTGGCGCTGCGGCTCCTGGAGAAGGAGGTTCTGGATAAGGGCGACATGGTGGAGCTGCTGGGGAACCGTCCCTTTGCAGAGAAGTCGACGTACGAAGAGTTTGTGGAGGGAACCGGAGGCGAGGACGAGGACACGTCTCTACCGGACGGTCTGAAAGATTGGAACCAGGAGAGGACGGAGAAGGAAGAGAGTCCGGACGAACAGGTGGCCCGGCAGATCTCTGGAGGAATGCCCTTCTAGAACCTTCCGTAGATGTCTGGGCTCCACTGTACACACGGACCGATCATTCCCGTGTTTAAAATATCATCTGGAATATTTCTGAGGTTTAGAACTCTCCGTCCTCACGTAAACATTCTGTACCAAACCCATAACTGTCACCGTGTAAAGTTGCTCACTGTTCTGTTGGAGGTTTGGGTTCTTCCACCAACACAAACCCACCTTGTCTCCATCGGTCCAACACCTGCTCCCTGACGCTCAGAACAATAAACCTGCTTTGTCTTTCTGCACCAAAGATAAAACGTCACCTGATGAAATCCACCTGTTGTTCTGTTGGATGTTCTGGTTCTACCACCACCACAAACTGTCACTCGTTCCACAGTCACTTCATCAATCTGGTGTAGAACAACTCACTCAATTCAGTATCTCTTAACACACACTCCAAATCCCACTGCAGAGAATTACCTGCTTGTACCAACACATCTTGTCCTAGAACCTTCACCTGATGGAACCACAGAGTCACAGGAAACATTGTATTATTTTCTATGTTGACACCAAGGGCAGAACTTTCAGATTCATATTTTCTTGTCTTTAAGAGCTGATGTATATAACACCTTTCATCTTCACTCAGCTGGGGTCTCACACGCCTGTAGAACCACATTCATGTCTTCTAGAACCTTCCCACTGATTTCTTTTGTGCATTGAACTCTAACAATGGTTCTAGAAGTTTTCTCTATATGAAGTACCAAGTTCGATATCACACAGCTGTTCCTAAGCAGGGTTCTACAAGGTTGTAATTTACCAACACCACTGATGTCACTACACTTGACACACTTAACCTCTAGAACCTCTGTTATTGAGCTCTAGAGCACAGTGTTGTTCTCCAGAGAACTGCTCTGTGTAAAACATAAGCTCTGCCTGTGAACCCTTGTTCCATGTCAAGGGTTCTAACCTCATCAAATCCACACTTTCCCTTGATGTAAAACATTTGCTCCGACATGTGGTTCTAGATAAGTCATAGAATATTAATACATTGAGAGAACAGTGTTCTGTCGGCGTAGAACACGTGTAAACAAACTCTGAGTCTGAGTGTTTCCTGGTGTTTGTCTCCAGAAAGGTTTGAATCTAAAGGATCGTTCTGCTGCTTTCATGTTCCAACTTTAAATCACAAGTCATCCCTGCTGATGATCTAGGAAATGAGACGCCAGGAGACGCCAGGAGACACCAAGAGACGCCAAGAGACGCCAAGAAACACCAGGAGACGCCAGGAGACACAAGGAGACGCCAGGAGACGCCAAGAAACACCAAGAGACGCCAGGAGACACCAGGAGACACCAAGAGACGCCAGGAGACACCATGAGACACCAAGAGATGCCATGAGACACCAAGAAACGCCAGGAGACACCAAGAGACGCCAGGAGACACCAGGAGACACCAAGAGACACCAGGAGACACCAAGAGACACAAGGAGACGCCAGGAGACACCAAGAGACACCAAGAGACACCAAGAAACACAAGGAGACACCAGGAGACACCAAGAAACGCCAGGAGACGCCAAGAAACGCCAGGAGACGCCAGGAGACACCAAGAGACTCCAAGAAACACCAGGAGACGCCAAGAAACGCCAGGAGACACAATGAGACACCAGGAGATGCCATGAGACACCAAGAAACGCCAGGAGACACCAAGAAACACCAGGAGACACCATGAGACACCAAGAGACACCAAGAAACACCAGGAGACGCCATGAGACACAAGGAGACGCCAGGAGACACCAAGAGACGCCAAGAGACACCAAGAGACGCCAAGAGACACCAAGAAACACCAGGAGATGCCATGAGACACAATGAGACACCAGGAGACACCAGGAGATGCCATGAGACACCAGGAGACGCCATGGGACACCATGAGACACAATGAGACACCAGGAGACGCCATGAGACACCATGACAACCAGGAGACACCAGGAGATACAATGAGACGCCATGAGACACCATGACAACCAGGAGACGCCAGGAGACACCAAGAAACGCCAGGAGACGCCATGGGACACAATGAGACACCAGGAGACGCCATTGGACACCAGGAGACACAATGAGACGCCATGAGACACCAGGACAACCAGGAGACACCAGGACAACCAGGAGTCACAACTGACTGATCTTCAGGTCGTCACATTATAGTTGTTAATCTTGAATCTGGTGAATGACTCATCCAATCACCGAAGTCTCTCAAACCATCGATGAGTCAGGGATCGGTCCCAGGATCTGAATCAGGTGTTTGACTCCTGGTTGGACAAAGGAAAACAAAGACGTTTGAAGACGTCCTTGTGACCTGGTTAACTATGTGTTGATGTGTGGGACAACACATGGTGTCACTTGTCCTGGCCCCCCCCCACAGGTCCAGCTGAGACAGCTGGAAGACGCTGGACGCTCGGAGCTGAAACATGAAACCGGCCGTGGTTCAGAGGTGAAGATTCTTTCAGAAACCCGGATGTTCCTGAACACATCATCTCAGCCAAACTCAGACCGACTTCCTCTGTCAGAACTTTTTACATCAATCAGTTTTTCTGCTGTTTTATTTATTTAATGCTGATGTTTGATTGGTTGCCTTTTTCTATATAAATATGAATTCTATATTCTAATTATCAGTGTTGAAATAATCCTCACAACAAAACATTTAAGATTTTAAAACATTTCTGAATGTGGAAACCTCAAACTGCTTCAGTTTCTGAATTTTATAAATATTTTAATAGTAGTTTATACAAGTAATTTCTTCTGATTTGTCGAGTCTCCGCTCTTGTTCATAATTTAAACCATAAATGTAAATTGCCTTTATGTGTGTAATGAATGGAATAGAGAATAGAATCAAACAAAAACTTTTGATATCTGCAGAACTTCAAGAAGAAACCAAAACGATCCAGTGGATCTGAAACAAAGTTCAAATTCATGATAGAACCCATAAATTAAAATGTGTTAATCATCTATTAAATCTGAAGTGGAACATGTTTTGAAAACTGATGTAGATTCACTGATAACTAATTATACAGCTCAGGAAAGTGAGGGAACTTTAATGTTTACAGTGTAAAGTTCAACTCCAGAGATCGAAGGTTCCTTCAGAAGAACCAGTTTCTGCTTTGGAGCAAATCAAAGTAACAACAGGTGAAATGGAGACAGAAGCAGGAGGAGCAGCAGGAGGAAGAGGAGCAGGAGGAAGAGGAGCAGCAGGAGGAAGAGGAGCAGGAGGAGGAAGAGGAGCAGCAGGAGGAAGTGCAGCAGGAGGAAGAGGAGCAGGAGGAAGAGGAGCAGCAGGAGCAGGAAGAGGAGCAGCAGGAGGAGCAGGAGCAGCAGGAGGAGGAGCAGGAGGAGGAGCAGCAGGAGGAAGAGGAGCAGCAGGAGGAGCAGCAGGAAAAGGAGGAAGAGGAGCAGCAGGAGGGGGAAGAGGAGCAGCAGGAGGAAGAGGAGCAGGAGGAAGAGGAGCAGCAGGAGGAGCAGCAGGAGGAAGAGGAGCAGGAGGAGGAAGAGGAGCAGCAGGAGGAAGTGCAGCAGGAGGAAGAGGAGCAGCAGGAGCAGGAAGAGGAGCAGCAGGAGGAGCAGGAAGAGCAGCAGGAGGAGGAGCAGGAGGAGCAGCAGGAGGAGGAGGAGCAGGAGGAGGAGCAGCAGGAGCAGCAGGAGGAAGAGGAGCAGCAGGAGCAGGAAGAGGAGCAGCAGGAGGAGCAGGAGCAGCAGGAGGAGGAGCAGCAGGAGGAGCAGCAGGAGCACTGCTCTACCAAATGACCTCCAGCTTTCACAGTATCCAACCAAGTCATAAACTAACTTTCTCTGTTCATCTGTCCCAGTTGATCCAACATGAGCCACGAGGTGGCGCTGTTTCTGGTCTGTAGACCGGAAGCCGGAGACCTGCCAGTGTTTCCGCCGGCGGACGTCACCATAGATCTCTGGACGTCACGGCCCGGGCTGTGTACGGTGGCTCGCTGGGCTCAGTTCGCGCTGCTGCTGCTGACGATGGGAGACGAGGAGCTCGAGGACCTGGTTCACTTCTCCGTGCGTGACGCGCCGGCTCGAGGTTATGTCGTCATGGAGGAGATCCGACGTCAGGGGAAACTCTGTGACGTCACGCTCAGGGTAAGAACCGAGTTAGCCTACAGCTAACAGCCCGTAATGAGGAAGCTATCTGGCACTGAGCTAACGATGCTAACAAGAGCTAACAAGGGCTCGTAAGACGAGCTGACCGTGGGTACCAGAGCTGACCTTTGACCTGACGTCATCGATCAGATTATAAACACGTCATGACTGATGGTCTGACACAATTAATCTTCATAATGTCTCAGGATCAGGTCACCTGCTGGACAGGTGAGGTACAACACCCGACCTGTGTACTCTATGTACTGCTATACAGTTATATACAACACTACCTGTGTACTCTATGTACTGCTATACAGTTATATACAACACTACCTGTGTACTCTATGTACTGCTATACAGTTATATACAACACTACCTGTGTACTCTATGTACTGCTATACAGTTATATACAACACCCGACCTGTGTACTCTATGTACTGGTACAGTTATATACAACACCCGACCTGTGTACTCTATATACTGGTACAGTTATATACAACACTACCTGTGTACTCTATGTACTGCTATACAGTTATATACAACACCTGACGTGTGTACTCTATGTACTGGTACAGTTATATACAACACTACCTGTGTACTCTATGTACTGGTACAGTTATATACAACACTACCTGTGTACTCTATGTACTGCTATACAGTTATATACAACACTACCTGTGTACTCTATGTACTGGTACAGTTATATACAACACTACATGTGTACTCTATGTACTGCTATACAGTTATATACAACACTACCTGTGTACTCTATGTACTGCTTTACAGTTATATACAACACTACCTGTGTACTCTATGTACTGCTATACAGTTATATACAAACTACCTGTGTACTCTATGTACTGGTACAGTTATATACAACACCCGACCTGTGTACTCTATGTACTGGTACAGTTATATACAACACTACCTGTGTACTCTATGTACTGCTATACAGTTATATACAACACTACCTGTGTACTCTATGTACGTACTGGTATACAGTTATATACAACACCCGACCTGTGTACTCTATGTACTGCTATACAGTTATATACAACACTACCTGTGTACTCTATGTACTGCTATACAGTTATATACAACACTACCTGTGTACTCTATGTACTGGTACAGTTATATACAACACTACCTGTGTACTCTATGTACTGGTACAGTTATATACAACACTACCTGTGTACTCTATGTACTGGTACAGTTATATACAACACTACCTGTGTACTCTATGTACTGGTACAGTTATATACAACACTACCTGTGTACTCTATGTACTGGTACAGTTATATACAACACTACCTGTGTACTCTATGTACTGCTATACAGTTATATACAACACTACCTGTGTACTCTATGTACTGGTACAGTTATATACAACACTACCTGTGTACTCTATGTACTGGTACAGTTATATACAACACTACCTGTGTACTCTATGTACTGGTACAGTTATGTACAACACTACCTGTGTACTCTATGTACTGGTACAGTTATATACAACACTACCTGTGTTCTCTATGTACTGGTACAGTTATATACAACACCCGACCTGTGTACTCTATGTACTGGTACAGTTATATACAACACTACCTGTGTACTCTATGTACTGGTACAGTTATGTACAACACTACCTGTGTACTCCATGTACTGGTACAGTTATATACAACACCCGACCTGTGTACTCTATGTACTGGTACAGTTATATACAACACTACCTGTGTACTCTATGTACTGGTACAGTTATATACAACACTACCTGTGTACTCTATGTACTGGTACAGTTATATACAACACTACCTGTGTACTCCATGTACTGGTACACACAGTTGTACCCATGTATTGTTCATGTCTCCATGCAGGTGGGGGATCATAAGTTCAGCGCTCACCGGATCGTCCTGGCCGCCTCCGTGCCGTACTTCCACGCCATGTTCACCAACGACATGGTGGAGTGTAAACAGGACGAGATCCTGATGCAGGGCATGGACCCCAGGTAGCGTGACCTGCTCAGCACTTCCTGTCTGTACAGGAAACCAGTGTGACAGCAGTCTAACCGCCTCCTCTCTCCCTGCAGCGCTCTGGAGGCTCTGATTAACTTTGCGTACAGCGGCCATGTTGCCATCGACCAGCAGAACGTCCAGTCTCTTCTGATTGGCTCGAGCTTCCTGCAGCTGCAGAACGTGAAGGACGCCTGCTGCTCCTTCCTCCAGGAGAGGTCAGTCAGCGGAGACACTCCCACACGGAGCTCCGGTCCCATAGCTTGTTTGTTTACGCGTGTACATGCTCAGACTTATTTCTAAACGTGAACGTACAAGATGTTTCTGGAGCTTTCAGTCCCAGGATCTCCATCAGCTGAAGCTCCTTGTAACCGGTGGAAGGTTCAACTCTGTTCTTCCTTTATTTAAAAAGTTCTCCAGGCCAACGCTTCTACAGCAGTTTCTACATGTGAGTCACTGTTTCTGCTCTGCGGCTCTCAGGTTACATCCCAAGAACTGTCTGGGGGTCCGTCAGTTCGCAGAGACCATGATGTGCACCACTCTGTACGACTCCGCCTCCAGCTTCCTGCACCAGCACTTTGTGGACGTGTCTCTGTCGGACGAGTTCCTGGCTCTGAGGCCGGAGGAGGTGCTGGAGCTGGTGGGCTGCGACGAGCTGCACGTGAAGGCTGAGGAGCAGGTGTGTGTGTCCAGAGTGTGTGTTACCAGAGTGTGTGTGTCCAGAGTGTGTGTATCCAGAGTGTGTGTTACCTGACTGTTACTGGAGCTGGTGGGCTGCGACGAGCTGCACGTGAAGGCTGAGGAGCAGGTGTGTGTGTCCAGAGTGTGTGTTACCAGAGTGTTACCAGAGTGTGTGTTACCAGAGTTTGTGTAACCAGAGTGTAACCAGTGTGTGTTACCTGACTGTTACTGGAGCTGGTGGGCTGCGACGAGCTGCACGTGAAGGCTGAGGAGCAGGTGTGTGTGTCCAGAGTGTGTGTTACCAGAGTGTGTGTTACCAGAGTGTGTGTTACCAGAGTGTTACCAGAGTGTGTGTTACCAGAGTGTAACCAGAGTGTGTGTATCCAGAGTGTGTGTATCCAGAGTGTGTGTAACCAGAGTGTGTGTTACCAGAGTGTGTGTTACCAGAGTGTGTGTTACCAGAGTGTGTGTAACCAGAGTGTGTGTAACCAGAGTGTGTGTAACCAGAGTGTGTGTTACCTGACTGTTACTGGAGCTGGTGGGCTGCGACGAGCTGCACGTGAAGGCTGAGGAGCAGGTGTGTGTGTCCAGAGTGTGTGTATCCAGAGTGTGTGTTACCAGAGTGTGTGTTACCTGACTGTTACCAGAGTGTGTGTTACCAGAGTGTGTGTTACCTGACTGTTACTGGAGCTGGTGGGCTGCGACGAGCTGCACGTGAAGGCTGAGGAGCAGGTGTGTGTATCCAGAGTGTGTGTATCCAGAGTGTGTGTATCCAGAGTGTGTGTTACCTGAGTGTGTGTTACCAGAGTGTGTGTTACCAGAGTGTGTGTTACCAGAGTGTGTGTTACCAGAGTGTGTGTTACCAGAGTGTGTGTTACCTGACTGTTACCAGAGTGTGTGTTACCTGAGTGTGTGTAACCTGAGTGTGTGTTACCTGACTGTTACTGGAGCTGGTGGGCTGCGACGAGCTGCACGTGAAGGCTGAGGAGCAGGTGTGTGTGTCCAGAGTGTGTGTTACCAGAGTGTAACCAGAGTGTGTGTTACCAGAGTGTGTGTTACCTGACTGTTACCAAAGTGTGTGTATCCAGAGTGTGTGTTACCTGACTGTTACCAGAGTGTGTGTATCCAGAGTGTGTGTTACCTGACTGTTACCAGAGTGTGTGTATCCAGAGTGTGTGTATCCAGAGTGTGTGTATCCAGAGTGTGTGTTACCAGACTGTTACCAGAGTGTGTGTTACCAGAGTGTGTGTTACCAGAGTGTGTGTTACCAGAGTGTGTGTTACCAGAGTGTGTGTTACCTGAGTGTTACCAGAGTGTGCGTTACCAGAGTGTGTGTTACCAGAGTGTGTGTTACCAGACTGTTACCAGAGTGTGTGTATCCAGAGTGTGTGTTACCAGACTGTTACCAGAGTGTGTGTATCCAGAGTGTGTGTTACCAGACTGTTACCAGAGTGTGTGTATCCAGAGTGTGTGTTACCAGACTGTTACCAGAGTGTGTGTATCCAGAGTGTGTGTAACCAGAGTGTGTGTTACCTGACTGTTACCAGAGTGTGTGTTACCAGAGTGTGTGTTACCAGAGTGTGTGTTACCTGACTGTTACCAGAGTGTGTGTTACCAGAGTGTGTGTTACCTGACTGTTACTGGAGCTGGTGGGCTGCGACGAGCTGCACGTGAAGGCTGAGGAGCAGGTGTGTGTGTCCAGAGTGTGTGTATCCAGAGTGTGTGTTACCAGAGTGTGTGTTACCTGACTGTTACCAGAGTGTGTGTTACCAGAGTGTGTGTTACCTGACTGTTACTGGAGCTGGTGGGCTGCGACGAGCTGCACGTGAAGGCTGAGGAGCAGGTGTGTGTATCCAGAGTGTGTGTATCCAGAGTGTGTGTATCCAGAGTGTGTGTTACCTGAGTGTGTGTTACCAGAGTGTGTGTTACCAGAGTGTGTGTTACCAGAGTGTGTGTTACCAGAGTGTGTGTTACCAGAGTGTGTGTTACCAGAGTGTGTGTTACCTGACTGTTACCAGAGTGTGTGTTACCTGAGTGTGTGTAACCTGAGTGTGTGTTACCTGACTGTTACTGGAGCTGGTGGGCTGCGACGAGCTGCACGTGAAGGCTGAGGAGCAGGTGTGTGTGTCCAGAGTGTGTGTTACCAGAGTGTAACCAGAGTGTGTGTTACCAGAGTGTGTGTTACCTGACTGTTACCAAAGTGTGTGTATCCAGAGTGTGTGTTACCTGACTGTTACCAGAGTGTGTGTATCCAGAGTGTGTGTTACCTGACTGTTACCAGAGTGTGTGTATCCAGAGTGTGTGTATCCAGAGTGTGTGTATCCAGAGTGTGTGTTACCAGACTGTTACCAGAGTGTGTGTTACCAGAGTGTGTGTTACCAGAGTGTGTGTTACCAGAGTGTGTGTTACCAGAGTGTGTGTTACCTGAGTGTTACCAGAGTGTGCGTTACCAGAGTGTGTGTTACCAGAGTGTGTGTTACCAGACTGTTACCAGAGTGTGTGTATCCAGAGTGTGTGTTACCAGACTGTTACCAGAGTGTGTGTATCCAGAGTGTGTGTTACCAGACTGTTACCAGAGTGTGTGTATCCAGAGTGTGTGTTACCAGACTGTTACCAGAGTGTGTGTATCCAGAGTGTGTGTAACCAGAGTGTGTGTTACCTGACTGTTACCAGAGTGTGTGTTACCAGAGTGTGTGTTACCAGAGTGTGTGTATCCAGAGTGTGTGTAACCAGAGTGTGTGTAACCTGAGTGTGTGTTACCAGAGTGTGTGTAACCAGAGTGTGTGTTACCAGAGTGTGTGTAACCAGAGTGTGTGTAACCAGAGTGTGTGTAACCAGAGTGTGTGTATCCAGAGTGTGTGTTACCAGAGTGTAACCAGAGTGTGTGTTACCAGAGTGTGTGTTACCTGACTGTTACCAGAGTGTGTGTTACCAGAGTGTGTGTTACCAGAGTGTGTGTATCCAGAGTGTGTGTAACCAGAGTGTATCCAGAGTGTGTGTTACCAGAGTGTATCCAGAGTGTGTGTTACCTGTGTGTTACCAGAGTGTGTGTAACCAGAGTGTGTGTTACCAGAGTGTGTGTTACCAGAGTGTGCGTTACCAGAGTGTGCGTTACCTGAGTGTGCGTTACCTGAGTGTGTGTTACCTGAGTGTGACTTACCAGAGTGTGTGTTACCTGTGCAGGTGTTACCAGAGTGTGTGTTACCAGAGTGTGCGTTACCTGAGTGTGTGTTACCTGAGTGTGTGTTACCTGAGTGTGTGTGTTACCTGAGTGTGTGTTACCTGAGTGTGTGTGTTACCTGAGTGTGTGTTACCTGAGTGTGACTTACCAGAGTGTGTGTTACCTGTGCAGGTGTTACCAGAGTGTGTGTTACCTGAGTGTGTGTTACCTGAGTGTGTGTGTTACCTGAGTTTGTGTTACCTGAGTGTAACCAGAGTGTGTGTTACCAGAGTGTGTGTTACCAGAGTGTGTGTTACCTGAGTGTGTGCTACCTGAGTGTAACCAGAGTGTGTGTTACCTCAGTGTAACCAGAGTGTGAGTTACCAGAGTTTGTGTTACCAGAGTGTGCGTTACCTGAGTGAGTGTTACCTGAGTGTGTGTGTTACCTGAGTGTGTGTTACCTGAGTGTGTGTTACCAGAGTGTGTGTTACCTGAGTGTGTGTTCCCTGTGCAGGTGTGTGAGTCTGTGTGTGTGTCACTGTGCAGGTGTGTGAGTCTGTGTGTGTGTCACTGTGCAGGTGTGTGAGTCTGTGTGTGTGTCACTGTGCAGGTGTGTGAGTCTGTGTGTGTTCCCTGTGCAGGTGTGTGAGTCTGTGTGTGTGTCACTGTGCAGGTGTGTGAGTCTGTGTGTGTGTCACTGTGCAGGTGTGTGAGTCTGTGTGTGTGTCACTGTGCAGGTTGAGTGTGTGTTCCCTGTGCAGGTGTGTGAGTCTGTGTGTGTCCCTGTGCAGGTGTGTGTTACCTGAGTGTGTGTGTCCCTGTGCAGGTGTGTTACCTGAGTGTGTGTTACCTGAGTGTGTGTTACCTGAGGTTGTGTCACTGTGCAGGTGTGTGTTACCTGAGGTTGTGTTACTGTGCAGGTGTGTGAGTCTGTGTGTGTCCCTGTGCAGGTGTGTGTTACCTGAGTGTGTGTGTCCCTGTGCAGGTGTGTTACCTGAGTGTGTGTTACCTGAGTGTGTGTTACCTGAGGTTGTGTCCCTGTGCAGGTGTTTGAGGCGGCTCTCACCTGGGTGCACCATGACCGGGCCCGGCGGGAGCCTCTGCTGCCGGAGCTCCTCTCAAAGATCCGACTTCCTCTGTGTCGACCTCACTTCCTGTCTGACCGGGTCCAGCAGGACGAGCTGGTTCGTTGCTGCCATAAGTGCAGGTGAGGATCCTGGTGTGTGATTGGTTCACAGAGATCTGTCCGGTCAGAGGGATGTTTCCCTCGGCACCAGCATTGAGATATTAGACGATCCCTGTGTTCTGACTCTTCGCCTCTGGTCTGAACACGCGTGTCTCTGCTGTGGTTCTGCTCAGAGACCTGGTGGACGAAGCCAAAGATTTCCACCTGATGCCCGAGCGTCGTCCTCATCTTCCCACGTTCAAAACCAGACAGAGGAGCTGCACGTCCATCACAGGAGTCATCTACGCTGTGGGAGGACTCAACAGCTCCGGTACACGCCCACCTGTCACATGTCAAATGACACCTGTCACATGTCACCTGACTCATGTCACATGTCACCTGACTCATGTCACATGTCACCTGACACATGTCACCTGACTCATGTCACATGTCACATGTCACCTGACACATGTCACATGTCACCTGACTCATGTCACCTGACTCATGTCACATGTCACCTGACTCATGTCACATGTCACCTGACTCATGTCACATGTCACCTGACTCATGTCACCTGACTCATGTCACATGTCACCTGACTCATGTCACATGTCACCTGACTCATGTCAAATGTCACCTGTCACATGTCACATGTCACCTGACTCATGTCACATGTCTCATGTCACCTGACTCATGTCACCTGACTCATGTCACATGTCACATGTCACCTGACTCATGTCACCTGACTCATGTCACATGACTCATGTCACATGACTCATGTCACATGTCACATGTCACCTGACTCATGTCACATGTCTCATGTCACATGTCACCTGACTCATGTCACATGTCTCATGTCACATGTCACCTGACTCATGTCACCTGACTCATGTCACATGACTCATGTCACATGTCACCTGACTCATGTCACCTGACACATGTCACCTGTAACGTGACGGGTTTCTTTCTCTTCTAGGTGACTCCTTAAACGTGGTCGAAGTCTTCGATACGATTACGAACTTCTGGCAGCGCTGTCAGCCAATGAGGACGGCTCGCAGCAGAGTGGGCGTGGCTGTTGTTAACGGACTGCTGTACGCCATCGGTGGATATGACGGCCAATCGCGACTGAGCACAGTGGAGGTCTACAACCCGGAGACGGACAGCTGGTCGCGGGTGTCGAGCATGAACAGTCAGCGCAGGTGTGATTAGTCGTTAGATGAACAGTGGTCGTGACAGAACCTTGGTGCTGGTCAGGTGATGACGTGTGCTGTCGTCCACAGCGCCATGGGAACCGTGGTGGTCGACGGACACATCTACGTCTGCGGCGGCTATGATGGAAAGTCGTCTCTGAACTCTGTGGAGTGTTTTTCTCCAGAGACTGACAGGTGCTCAAATCCTCTTTCTACAGGGGTCAGTGGTCCAGGACCAAGTCCAGATCTAGGTCCACAACCAGGTTCAGGTACAGGACCCTAATCAGGTCCGCAACCAGTTGCAGGTCTAGGTTCAGGGCCAGGACAAGAACCAGGTCCAGAACCAGGTTCAGGACCAGGTTGAGGTTCAGGTACTTTTTTTCACACCAGCCAAAATGACGACACCATGTTTTCACTGAAGGAACTTTTTCCTTTAAACTTAAACTTTAATAGTTGATAAATATGATGTCATTAAGGTCTTTAAAAAAATCACTCAATTCAGATTCAGGGGTTCACACACTTGACTTAAGTTCCTGGTTGAAAGAAGATTGAAGGTGTTTCTCCCTGCTGTTGTCAGGTGGTCGCTGGTGACGGAGATGAGCGCCAGCCGCAGCGCTGCCGGCGTGACGCTGTTCGACGGACGCATCTTTGTATCCGGCGGCCATGACGGTTTACAGATCTTTAACACGGTGGGTTTAACAGGAAACACTAATTGTTACTGATCGACACGATTGACTTCACTCAAACAAACACTGAGCTTGTGAACACGAATAAAATGAACTTTATTGACAACAATGTTTCTGACCTTTTAAAAACATATTTTGTCTATTTATTGTTTGTTTGCTGCCCCCCCCTCCAGGTGGAGTACTACAACCATCACACCAACAGGTGGCACTCTGCGTCAGCGATGCTGAACAAGCGTTGCCGTCACGGGGCGGCGTCTCTGGGCAGTCACATGTACGTGGCGGGGGGGTACGACGGATCGGGCTTCCTGAGCGGCGTGGAGGTGTTCAGCTCGGCGTCGGGCCAGTGGAGCCTCCTGGTGGCGATGAGCACACGGCGCAGCAGGGTGTCTCTGGTGTCCACGTCAGGGCGTCTCTACGCTGTGGGGGGGTACGATGGACAGTCCAACCTCAGCTCGCTGGAGATGTTCAACCCAGACACCAACCGCTGGACCTTCAAGGCCCCCATGGCCTGTCATGAGGGAGGAGTCGGGGTGGGCTGCATCCCCATGCAGCCCACCTAAACCAGCCAATCAGAGGCTGTGGAAGGATGTGTTACTGCCTCCTGCAGGCGGGGAGGCAGCGCCCTCTGGTGGCGTTCACTGAGCTGCGTTGGTACGACCGCCAGGCTCAGACCCGCATACTGAGGTCTGTAGGATTATGGGAGACAAACTGTAGAGCTAGCCCACAAAAACTAGCTGCTAGCATTGTGCTGTTACGCGTATGGACCAGTAATGATAAATATTGATTTGGTACTTGATTGAATCGACCAATGGGATGTCACTTCCTGTCCAGAGAGAAACAGAGCTGCTGATGAAATGGGATGACTGCTCGGATCTGTTTTCACTGGACCATTTATTACTCATCTAATGAATCAGTGTGGTCGACGGTGACACCCCCCCATCCTCCACCAACCAGTGTGTCCTGATGGTGGCGCTGCTGAGACATGTTCACCAGGATCATTGTGTGTAAGGGGATTCCTCCTGACCTGTCAGTGTGACATCACTTCCTGTGGATGGCTGCAGAACTTCCTGTCGAATCTTGATGTTTTCAGGTTTCCTTGAGTATCACAGTCAATTATGATGTCATCCATCATAGACCATGCTTGTTCTAATGAGTGAACATGTTTCTATGACAACCACCCCCCACCTTAGTCACACATGATTATTTATTTCATAATAAAAAGTACAACTCAGTGGAGTTTAATAAAACACGTTAAATGATGAACACGTGTTTTTATTTCATGGTCAGGTCATTCACGCCTCTGTGAGGTCATATTAACAATAAAGATCATTTAAATGGATAATGATCCTATCAAAATAAAAGTCCTTGATTTTCTTCTTCAGGTCTCTTCAGCCTCCGTACATAGTTTTTATCATTTTATTGATTAAACCATTAATTTATGTTTGTGGATCATTAACAAGTGTATGTGACTCAAGTGTCTGAACTTTAAGATAATCAAATGACATGACAAAAAAAATAATTTTGTTTAAATTTTTTATTCTAAATTGATTTGTATTTTTTATCAGTAAAAATATTTATGTTCAAACTGAAACCAGGAAACCTTTTTTGTTGTTGACGGCAGAAAGTGTTCACACCTGAAAAGGTCCATGAATTCAGTTTATTGATGAGAAAATATCAAACACCTGCTGTGATGTCATCACTTCACTGTCCCAGTCGTGGGACACAGATCCCTCTGGTCCTCATGTCCCACAGATCCCTCTGGTCCTCATGTCCCACAGATCCCTATGGTCCTCATGTCCCACAGATCCCTCTGGTCCTCATGTCCCACAGATCCCTCTGGTCCTCATGTCCCACAGATCCCTCTGGTCCTCAGTGTCCCACAGATCCCTCTGGTCCTCATGTCCCACAGATCCCTCTGGTCCTCATGTCCCACAGATCCCTCTGGTCCTCATGTCCCACAGATCCCTCTGGTCCTCAGTGTCCCACAGATCCCTCTGGTCCTCATGTCCCACAGATCCCTATGGTCCTCATGTCCCACAGATCCCTCTGGTCCTCAGTGTCCCACAGATCCCTCTGGTCCTCATGTCCCACAGATCCCTCTGGTCCTCATGTCCCACAGATCCCTCTGGTCCTCATGTCCCACAGATCCCTCTGGTCCTCAGTGTCCCACAGATCCCTCTGGTCCTCATGTCCCACAGATCCCTCTGGTCCTCATGTCCCACAGATCCCTCTGGTCCTCATGTCCCACAGATCCCTCTGGTCCTCATGTCCCACAGATCCCTCTGGTCCTCATGTCCCCTCATGTCCCACAGATCCCTCTGGTGCTCATGTCCCACATCTCCTGTGAGTTGGTGCAGGTCATGTGTCCAGGTGTCTCTCAGGGTGATGCTGCAGGACAATCCGGATCCACACAAACTCCTCAGATATTTGTGACAGATGAAGACCTCGGGTGTTGGGGACAGATGAAGACCTCGGGTGTTGGGGACAGATGAAGACTTCCGGTGTTGGGGACAGATGAAGACCTCGGGTGTTGGGGACAGATGAAGACCTCGGGTGTTGGGGACAGATGAAGACCTCGGGTGTTGGGGACAGATGAAGACCTCGGGTGTTGGGGACAGATGAAGACCTCGGGTGTTGGGGACAGATGAAGACTTCGGGTGTTGGGGACAGAGGAAGACCTCTGGTGTTGGGGACAGATGAAGACTTCGGGTGTTGGGGACAGATGAAGACCTCAGGTGTTGGGGACAGATGAAGACCTCGGGTGTTGGGGACAGATGAAGACCTCGGGTGTTGGGGACAGATGAAGACCTCGGGTGTTGGGGACAGATGAAGACCTCGGGTGTTGGGGACAGATGAAGACCTCGGGTGTTGTGGACAGATGAAGACCTCGGGTGTTGGGGACAGATGAAGACCCCGGGTGTTGGGGACAGATGAAGACCTCGGGTGTTGGGGACAGATGAAGACCTCGGGTGTTGGGGACAGATGAAGACCTCGGGTGTTGGGGACAGATGAAGACCTCGGGTGTTGGGGACAGATGAAGACCTCGGGTGTTGGGGACAGATGAAGACCTCGGGTGTTGTGGACAGATGAAGACCTCGGGTGTTGGGGACAGATGAAGACCCCGGGTGTTGGGGACAGATGAAGACCTCGGGTGTTGGGGACAGATGAAGACCTCGGGTGTTGGGGACAGATGAAGACCTCGGGTGTTGGGGACAGATGAAGACTTCGGGTGTTGGGGACAGATGAAGACTTCGGGTGTTGGGGACAGATGAAGACCTCGGGTGTTGGGGACAGATGAAGACCTCGGGTGTTGGGGACAGATGAAGACCTCGGGTGTTGGGGACAGATGAAAACCGAAGACCTCGGGTGTTGGGGACAGATGAAGACCTCGGGTGTTGGGGACAGATGAAGACTTCGGGTGTTGGGGACAGATGAAGACCTCGGGTGTTGGGGACAGATGAAGACCTCGGGTGTTGGGGACAGATGAAGACCTCGGGTGTTGGGGACAGATGAAGACCTCGGGTGTTGGGGACAGTGACTAACTCATCACGTCACTGATGTCCTGCGGAGTGTCTTCAGGCGTCGGTCTCCTCAGGTTGTCCTCAGGGTCACTGGGAGGAACATGGAGGACCTGATTCCGTCCTGGACTCTGCTCCCTCAGGTCCAGAGACCAAACACCTGAACAGGTGAAGACCAGTCGGTGACTCAGAGACATTTGGACACAAGTGGGTTTTCATGAGTCGGATGTTCAGGGACTCACGCTGTGTTCGCAGGCAGGAAGCGGCTCTCCTCTCCGTCCAGGACGCCGTGGTACATCCCGATCTCCTGCTCCAGACGCTGCTTGTTGCTAAGCAACGTGTCGTAGTCGCGGCGCTGCTGCTCAATCTCTGCGTTCACGTCGGCGAGCTCCGCCTCCAGCTTGGCGACCACGGAGCCCAGGTTCTGAAGCTCCATGTCGTGCCAGTGGCGAGCGTCGCTCAGCGAGTTCTCCAGACCTCGTTTCTGCAGAGAGAAGATTATTGATCGGTTATGGATCGTTATTGATCGGTTATTGATCGGTTATGGATCGGTTATTGATTGGTTATGGATCGGTTATTGATCGTTATTGATCGTTATTGATTGGTTATGGATCAGTTATTGATCGTTATGGATCAGTTATTGATTGGTTTTGGATCGGTTATTGATTGGTTATGGGTCAGTTATTGATCGTTATTGATCGTTATTGATCGTTATTGATCGTTATTGATCGTTATTGATCGTTATTGATCGGTTATGGATCGGTTATTGATTGGTTATGGGTCAGTTATTGATCGGTTATGGATCGGTTATTGATTGGTTATGGATCAGTTATTGATTGGTTATGGATCAGTTATTGATTGATTATTGATCGTTATTGATCGGTTATGGATCAGTTATTGATCGTTATTGATCGTTATTGATCGGTTATGGATCGGTTATTGATTGGTTATGGGTCAGTTATTGATCGTTATTGATCGGTTATGGGTCAGTTATTGATTGGTTATGGGTCAGTTATTGATTGGTTATGGGTCAGTTATTGATTGGTTATGGATCAGTTATTGATCGGTTATGGATCAGTTATTGATTGGTTATTGATCGTTATTGATCGGTTATGGATCAGTTATTGATCGTTATTGATCGTTATTGATCGGTTATGGATCGGTTATTGATTGGTTATGGGTCAGTTCTTGATCGTTATTGATCGTTATTGATCGGTTATGGATCGGTTATTGATTGGTTATGGGTCAGTTATTGATTGGTTATTGATCGTTATTGATCGGTTATGGATCAGTTATTGATCGTTATTGATCGGTTATGGATCGGTTATTGATTGGTTATGGGTCAGTTATTGATTGGTTATTGATCGTTATTGATCGTTATTGATCGGTTATGGATCGGTTATTGATCGGTTATGGATCAGTTATTGATCGTTATTGATCGTTATTGATCGGTTATGGATCAGTTATTGATTGGTTATTGATTGGTTATGGATCAGTTATTGATTGGTTATTGATTGGTTATGGATCAGTTATTGATTGGTTATGGGTCAGTTATTGATCGGTTATGGATCAGTTATTGATCGGTTATGGATCAGTTATTGATTTGTAATGGATCGGTTATTGATTGGTTATGGATCAGTTATTGATTGGTTATGGATCAGTTATTGATCGGTTATGGATCGGTTATTGATTGGTTATGGATCAGTTATTGATTGGTTATTGATTGGTTATGGATCAGTTATTGATTGGTTATGGATCAGTTATTGATTGGTTATGGGTCAGTTATTGATTGGCTATGGATCGGTTATTGATTGGTTATGGGTCAGTTATTGATTGGTTATTGATTGGTTATGGATCAGTTATTGATTGGTTATGGATCAGTTATTGATTGGTTATGGGTCAGTTATTGATTGGTTATGGATCAGTTATTGATTGGCTATGGATCAGTTATTGATTGGCTATGGATCAGTTATTGATTGGTTATGGGTCAGTTATTGATCGGTTATTGATTGGTTATGGATCAGTTATTGATTGGTTATGGATCAGTTATTGATCGTTATGGATCAGTTATTGATTGGTTATGGATCAGTTATTGATTGGTTATGGATCAGTTATTGATTGGTTATGGATCAGTTATTGATTGGTTATGGATCAGTTATTGATTGGTTATGGATCAGGTGATAATCCGGTGTTGCTGTGCGAGCGTCTCACCAGCGCCCGGATGGACTCGCTCTCCGCCTGCAGACTCTGGATCCTACAGCCGGTGGCGTTGCACTCGGCCTTCAGCGCCTCCACCTGCTGCTCCTCCGGACTCAGGCTGCTGCTCACGCACTGCGCCTCCTGCAGGACACACACACACACACACACGGGTCAGACGCAGGTGAGAGGGGGGGTGCGGCGTGGACCTGAGCGGGGGGGACGTCCTCACCTTACACTCCAGCTGGTAGCTGTCCGTCTCCGCCCGGTTCCTCTCCGTCACCTTCTCCCAGTGGCTCCTGATGTGGCTCAGGATCTGGTCCAGACTGGTCTCGATGGGAGCGTCGGGTTCGTCCACCTGGCGCCCCCCCCCCATCTGTCCGTACAGGACTCGCACGTCCTGGAGGGACAGGGGTCAAGCAGAGGTCACATGACTTCAGCTCATAAAAGGGACAAAAGACAAACACTGACGAATGAAGGAGTTTATTTAAGGTTTTAAACAACATTAATCCATCAAAAATTACTAAAGTGGTTTGATCTTCATCTGATAAACTGATTTTAAATTATAAACTAAACAATTTATTGAGATTTTTATCTAAAAAGTCGAATGTTTTTTTAAATGGAGCGACGCCAGCGAGCTAGTTCTGGCATCATGTGACACACATCATGTGACACACATCATGTGACACACATCATGTGACACACATCATGTGACACACATCATGTGACATACATCATGTGACACACATCATGTGACACACATCATGTGACACACATCATGTGACACACATCATGTGACACACATCATGTGACACACATGTGACATACATCATGTGACACACATCATGTGACACACATCATGTGACACACATCATGTGACACACATCATGTGACACACATCATGTGACACACATCATGTGACACACATCATGTGACACACATGTGACATACATCATGTGACACACATCATGTGACACACATCATGTGACACACATCATGTGACACACATCATGTGACATACATCATCCGCCTCACAAGGCGGTCTATTCCCATCACTCTCTCTCTGATTCCTAACTGCCTCAGCCCCTCCCCTTCCCCCCCCCCAGCATCCACCTGTAGGCTCCAACGGGGGGGGGGTTACAGTATTAGCTCATCACTCCCATCATTCCCGTGCTATCATAGGGGGAGTGGTTAAGTTGGAGCCTAGACGCCAAACACTAAACCTGTTCTACTGTTGAATAAATAATGGAACGTGAGTGACTGAATGGACCATGGTGTGTGTGTGTGTGTGTGGTGATGTGAGTTGTGTGTTTGTTGAAGGCGTTGTGGGACCTGCTCGTGGTCGTGCTGCAGGTGAAGCAGCTCAGATCTCATCTTCTCCATCTGCTCCTGTAGCTCCGCCTTCGTCAGGTCGGCGTCGTCGATGACTTTGTACAGAGAAGCGATCTCGTCCTCCACCGCCGTCCTGAACGGCTGCTCGGTCTCGAACCTACGGGACAGAAGACGTTTGTCCACATGTTACCTTCACACATCAGCTTGTCTCCTGCTGAAGGTCAACGTGCTGAAGGTCAACGTGCTGAAGGTCAACGTGCTGAAGGTCAACCTGTCCTTGAAGTCCTCTGCGTTGGCCTGGACGTTCTCCGTCTGCAGCATCAGCCGAGCGTTGTCCAGGATGGCTTCACTGACCTGAAGGGAGAGAGAGAGAGAGAGGGGTGAGAGAGAGAGAGAGAGGGGTGATAGAGAGAGAGAGAGAGAGAGGGGTGAGAGAGAGGTGAGAGAGAGAGAGAGGGGTGAGAGGGGTGATAGAGAGAGAGAGAGAGAGGGGTGAGAGAGAGGTGATAGAGAGAGAGGGGTGAGAGAGAGGTGAGAGAGAGAGAGAGGGGTGAGAGAGAGGTGAGAGAGAGAGAGGGGTGATAGAGAGGTGATAGAGAGAGAGAGAGGGGAGAGAGAGAGGTGAGAGAGAGAGAGAGAGGGGTGAGAGAGAGAGAGAGAGAGAGGGGTGAGAGAGAGGTGATAGAGAGAGAGAGAGAGAGAGGGGTGAGAGAGAGAGAGAGAGGGGTGATAGAGAGAGAGAGAGAGAGAGGGGTGAGAGAGAGGTGAGAGAGAGAGAGGGGTGAGAGAGAGAGAGAGGGGTGATAGAGAGAGAGAGAGAAAGAGAGGGGTGAGGGAGGTGAGAGAGAGAGAGAGGGGTGATAGAGAGAGAGAGAGAGAGGGAAGAGAGAGAGAGAAGAGAGGTGAGAGAGAGAGAGAGAGAGAGAGAGGTGAGAGACAGGGAAGAGAGAGAGGTGAGCGAGAGAGAGAGGGTTGAGAGAGAGAGGGGTGAGAGAGAGGTGATAGAGAGAGAGAGAGAGAGGGGTGAGAGAGAGAGGGAAGAGAGAGAGAGAGAGGGTTGAGAGAGAGAGGAAAGAGAGAGAGAGGGAAGAGAGAGAGAGAGAAGAGAGAGAGGGAAGAGAGAGAGAGAAGAGAGGGAAGAGAGAGAGAGAGAGGGAAGAGAGAGAGAGGTGAGAGCTGCAGCCAGCAGGGGGCGACTCCACCCCCCCCTTGCTCACCTGTCGGTAGACCCCGCCCCCTTGCTCACCTGTCGGTAGACCCCGCCCCCTTGCTCACCTGTCGGTAGAGCTCCTCCCACTCCTTCCGGAGCGGCCCCCAGGCTCCCGCGCTGCTCAGCTTCCGGTCCAGGCTCATCCGGATCTGGTCCTCCAGCTGCTGGTTCAGTGTCTCCAGAGCTCGCACCTTGTCCCGGTACTCCATCAGGCAGCCGTTCAGCCCCCCCCCGGGGCCCCCCCCCCGGGCCGGGGAGCGGGGGGGGGGCAGCGGGCCGGCGCTGCTCCGCATCCCCTGAAGGAACACGGAGCTGATCCCCAGGGCCCGGCGGGAGACCCGGGTCCCGAGGCCGGGAGCTCCGGAGGCCCCCATGCACACCGGCGGGCCCAGGCCCACGAAGACTCCGCGTGACGCGGCGGCGGCACTTGAACCCGTCCGGGACCCGGAGGACCCTGAACCCGTCCGGGCCCCGGAGGACCCGGAACACGTCCGGGACCCGGAGGACCCGACCGGGCGCTCGGAGCCGGACTGACCGAGGAGAGAGGAGCGGCGGCGGGGCACAGGCATCATGAAGATCCGGTTCAAACCGCCCAGAGCCGCGCGGAGCCCGGATATATGGAGGGTCCGGGTTCTGGAAACACGGGTCCGCTTCCAGAGCCATTGTTCCACCGCTGATTGTTCCCATGAGAATCAGCTGCGTCAGCAGAGAGAGAGAAGAGTCCTGAAGGGGGGGGGGGGGAGGAGAGAGAGGGGGGGAGAGAAGAGAGAGGTGGGTGAGAGAGAGAGAAGAGTCCTGAAGGGGGGGGGAGAGGGGAGGGAGAGAAGAGAGAGGTGGGTGAGAGAGAGAAGAGAGAGGTGGGTGAGAGAGAGAAGAGTCCTGAAGGGGGGGGGAGAGAGGGGAGGGAGAGAAGAGAGAGGTGGGTGAGAGAGAGAGGGAAGAGAGAGAGGTGAGAGAGAGAAGAGAGAGGTGGGTGAGAGAGAGAAGAGAGAGGTGGGTGAGAGAGAGAGGGAAGAGAGAGAGGGGAGGGAGAGAAGAGAGAGGTGGGTGAGAGAGAGGGAAGAGAGAGGTGGGTGAGAGAGAGAGCAGAGAGAGAGAGGGAAGAGAGAGGTGGGTGAGAGAGAGGGAAGGGAGAGGTGGGTGAGAGAGAGAGAGGGAAGAGAGAGGTGAGAGAGAGAGACTAGTGAGGAGAGAGAGAGAAGAGTCCTGAAGGGGGGGGGGAGAGGGGAGGGAGAGAAGAGAGAGGTGGGTGAGAGAGAGAAGAGAGAGGTGGGTGAGAGAGAGAAGAGTCCTGAAGGGGGGGGGAGAGAGAGAGGGGGGAGAGAAGAGAGAGGTGGGTGAAAGAGAGAGGGAAGAGAGAGAAGAGAGAGGTGGGTGAGAGAGAAGAGAGAGGTGGGTGAGAGAGAAGAGAGAGGTGGGTGAGAGAGAGAGGAGAGAAGAGAGAGAGAAGAGAGAGAGAGAAGAGAAAGAGAGAAGAGAGAGAGGTGAGAGAAAGAGAGAGGTGGGTGAGAGAAAGAAGAGTCCTGAAGGGGGGGGGGAGAGAGAGAGAGGGGGGGAGAGAAGAGAGAGGTGGGTGAGAGAGAGAGAAGAGAAAGAGAGAAGAGAGAGAGAAGAGAGAGAGGTGGGTGAGAGAGAGAAGAGAGAGAGCAGAGAGAGAGAGCAGAGAGAGGTGGGTGAGAGAGAGGAGAGAGAGGTGGGTGAAAGAGAGAGGGAAGAGAGAGGTGAGAGAGAAGAGAGAGGTGGGTGAGAGAGAGAAGAGAGAGGTGGGTGAGAGAAGAGAGAGAGAAAGAGAGAGGTGGGCGAGAGAGAAGAGAAAGAGAGAAGAGAGAGAGAAGGAAGAGAGAGGTGGGTGAGAGAGAGAAGAGTCCTGAAGGGGGGGGGGAGAGAGGTGAGAGAGAGAGAGAGAAGAGAGAGGTGGGTGAGAGATGGAGGGAAGAGAGAGAGAGACTAGTGAGGAGAGAGAGAGAGAGAGGAACACGTGTCAGCAGAAACAGAAACAAAAGTGTTTCCAGCTCCGTGTGGAACACCCCCCCCCCCCCCCATGGAGAGTGGCTTCTCGTCTGGTTCAGATGTTCCACTGATGGATTGTTTTTGTTGTTGTTGTTGTTGTTGTGTCGTCATGGAGCTCAGTGTGTTACCAGGAG
This sequence comes from Limanda limanda, assembly GCF_963576545.1. Lineage (NCBI taxonomy): Eukaryota > Metazoa > Chordata > Actinopteri > Pleuronectiformes > Pleuronectidae > Limanda > Limanda limanda. The sequence continues at coordinate 166,355 of NC_083648.1, read as the reverse complement.
CAGATCAGAACTTCAACAACAGACCTTCACCTCAGGAGGAACGAGTCCACCACAGCAGCAGTGACCTCTGGAGGTCAGGGGGAGTCACTGCTTCTCTGAGGAACCGGAGCAGAAGGTTCTTCAGTCTGTCCTCATGGAACGTTCTCCTCACTCTGAGTCGTCCTCTGAGGAACCCTGGGTAGACCCTCAGAACGTCTGTGCCCCCTCTGGTCTCTCTTGGAACTGCATCTTGAAGAGTTCCTCATAGTAACTGACCTGTGGTCTGAGGAACCCTGCAGACTCCTGCAGCAGGTGTTGGACCTCAGGGAGGAGTCTTCTGTTCTGATGTTCCAGACCAAACAGGAAGTGAGAGGGAGCATCCATCTTGGCAACATGCTGGAACCGGGAGGGAACCAGAGAACCTTGAGCAGAAGAACCCAACCCAGACCGTTTGTCTTTGAGAACTTTAATATGTTCTCCGTCTCCGGTGGATTCTGCTCGATCTTGCAGATCCACTATCTCAGTCTCCAGAGGTTTCACAGACCTGGTCCTGTCCCTCGTGACCTGGTCCTGTCACTCGTGACCTGGTCCTGTACCTCGGGACCTGGTCCTGTCCCTCGTGACCTGGTCCTGTCCCTCGGGACCTGGTCCTGTCCCTCGTGACCTGGTCCTGTCCCTCGTGACCTGGTCCTGTCCCTCATGACCTGGTCCTGTCCCTCGGGACCTGGTCCTGTCCCTCGTGACCTGGTCCTGTCCCTCGTGACCTGGTCCTGTCCCTGGTGACCTGGTCCTGTCCCTGGTGACCTGGTCCTGTCCCTGGTGACCTGGTCCTGTCCCTCGTGACCTGGTCCTGTCCCTGGTGACCTGGTCCTGTCCCTCGTGACCTGGTCCTGTCCCTCGTGACCTTGAGAGTGTCCTTCGTGACCTGGTCCTGTCCCTCGGGACCTTGAGAGTGTCCCTTGTGACCTTGAGAGTGTCCCTCGTGACCTGGTCCTGTCCCTCGTGACCTGGTCCTGTCCCTCGTGACCTGGTCCTGTCCCTGGTGACCTTGTCCTGTCCCTCGTGACCTGGTCCTGTCCCTGGTGACCTGGTCCCTTCCCTCGTGACCTGGTCCTGTCCCTCGTGACCTGGTCCTGTCCCTCGGGACCTGGTCCTGTCCCTCGTGACCTGGTCCTGTCCCTCGTGACCTGGTCCTGTCCCTCGTGACCTTGTCCTGTCCCTCGTGACCTGGTCCTGTCCCTCGTGACCTGGTCCTGTCCCTCGTGACCTGGTCATGTCCCTCGTGACCTGGTCATGTCCCTCGTGGCCTGGTCCTATCCCTCGTGACCTTGAGTGTCCCTCGTGACCTGGTCCTGTCCCTCGTGACCTTGAGAGTGTCCCTCGTGACCTGGTCCTGTCCCTCGTGACCTGGTCCTGTCCCTCGTGACCTTGTCCTGTCCCTCGTGACCTTGTCCTGTCCCTCCCTTGAGGACGAGAGAGAGGTTAAACCAAACGTAGAGGATCACACAGACAGAGGAGAACAGACAGGGTTTAACCACCAGGGGGCCATTTGGACATTAGATTCCTGAGGCGGGAAACCTCCTGGTCCGTGAAGGTGGGTCGGGACCTGGTCCTGTCCCTCGTGACCTGGTCCTGTCCCTCGGGACCTGGTCCTGTCCCTCGTGACCTGGTCCTGTCCCTCCCTTGAGGACTTCCTGAGGCGGGAAACCTCCTGGTCCGTGAAGGTGGGTCGGGACCTGGTCCTGTCCCTCGTGACCTGGTCCTGTCCCTCGTGACCTGGTCCTGTCCCTGGTGACCTGGTCCTATCCCTCGTGACCTTGAGAGTGTCCCTCGTGACCTGGTCCTGTCCCTCGTGACCTGGTCCTGTCCCTCGTGACCTGGTCCTGTCCCTCGTGACCTGGTCCTGTCCCTCGGGACCTGGTCCTGTCCCTCGTGACCTGGTCCTGTCCCTCGTGACCTGGTCCTGTCCCTCGTGACCTGGTCCTGTCCCTCGGGACCTGGTCCTGTCCCTCGTGACCTGGTCCTGTCCCTCGTGACCTGGTCCTGTCCCTCGGGACCTGGTCCTGTCCCTCGTGACCTGGTCCTATCCCTCGTGACCTTGAGAGTGTCCCTCGTGACCTGGTCCTGTCCCTCGTGACCTGGTCCTGTCCCTCGTGACCTGGTCCTGTCCCTCGTGACCTGGTCCTGTCACACATGTTGAGGACGAGAGAGGTTAAACCAAACGTAGAGGATCACACAGACAGAGGAGAACAGACAGGGTTTAACCACCAGGGGGCCATTTGGACATTAGATTCCTGAGGCGGGAAACCTCCTGGTCCGTGAAGGTGGGTTGTGACCTGGTCCTGTCCCTCGTGACCTGGTCCTGTCCCTGGTGACCTGGTCCTGTCCCTCGTGACCTGGTCCTGTCCCTCGTGACCTGGTCCTGTCCCTGGTGACCTGGTCCTGTCCCTGGTGACCTGGTCCTGTCCCTCGGGACCTGGTCCTGTCCCTCGTGACCTGGTCCTGTCCCTGGTGACCTGGTCCTGTCCCTGGTGACCTGGTCCTGTACCTCGGGACCTGGTCCTGTCCCTCGTGACCTGGTCCTGTCCCTGGTGACCTGGTCCTGTCCCTGGTGACCTGGTCCTGTCCCTCGTGACCTGGTCCTGTCCCTCCCTTGAGGACTTCCTGAGGCGGGAACCCTCCTGGTCCGTGAAGGTGGGTCGTGACCTGGTCCTGTCCCTCGTGACCTGGTTCTGTCCCTCGTGACCTGGTCCTGTCCCTCCCTTGAGGACTCCCTGAGGCGGGAAACCTCCTGGTCCGTGAAGGTGGGTCGTGACCTGGTCCTGTCCCTCGGGACCTGGTCCTGTCCCTCGTGACCTGGTCCTGTCCCTGGTGACCTGGTCCTGTCCCTCCCTTGAGGACTCCCTGAGGCGGGAAACCTCCTGGTCCGTGAAGGTGGGTCGGGACCTGGTCCTGTCCCTCGTGACCTGGTCCTGTCCATCCCTTGAGGACTTCCTGAGGCGGGAAACCTCCTGGTCCGTGAAGGTGGGTCGGGACCTTCTGTGTTCCTCATGAAGACTCTGACTGAGTTGAGGAGCAGTTTGAGGTCAGGGAAGAAGTCCTCTACTGGAACCAGTCTAGTTCCCGTAGTGTTGTGTAGAAAGGTTCTGGTCCTGGTGAAGGAGGACAGACTCTTCGTCCACCTGCAGGTTCTCCTGAGCGTTCTTCAAACTTTCCTCCATCATCTTCAACACCTTCTTCATTTAATCACTGATTTGTTTTCTGCATTTCTTCTTTTGATTGACAGTTTAAAAGCGTCCTGATCCATGACCTCTGTCCCTCTGACGGCTGCGTGACCTTTCACCTGGAGCTCCTGCTGCTCGTCCTCACGGTTCCTCCTGTGAACCTTGGACGTTGCTAAAGGGAAAATTCACCTTTCACCTGAAGCCTTGTGCAGATTGGACAAAGTTGAGTTGAATTCGTGGAACTTCCTGTTTAAGGCGATGTTGCTGAGGGCTGTTGAATGAAAAATGCTGATCAGCAGGAAAGTTTCGTTCTGGAGGTTGTTTGTGGACGTGGAAGGTGATGAGATGATTCTGAAGGAGGAGGTCATTAAAGTTCAGTTCCTGCAAATAGCAAAAACCAAGCAGGAATGATACGTTACAATAAACAAGGCCAACTTCCTGTTCACTTCCAAGAGGCTGTTCTGTGAGTCTCGACATTCATTCATATTCCTCCTCAGTTTCATATATGTCTGTGAAATATGCCGCGCTGCTTCGTTGAACATGTGTAGGGGGCGCTATCGAGCTATATTGCCACAACATATGCAAAACCCATAGTGGAAGCAAATGTTTGTCATTTTCAACATGTGTGAAGAGTTTCGTGACTTTTCAAGCAAGTTTATCGATCAATTGTAAAAACTAAACATCAACATTGGGTGCGTTGCCACAGAAACAGCTTTCATCAAAAACACAGGATTCACAATCTATCATCGACCTCTTCTGACCAAAGCACTGGATGTGGTCAACCCGACAATTTCATCATCAAGGTGTTTAGATCGCACCGTCCAATCGGATCTGTTCCTCCTCTCGGAGGAGGAGTTATGTGCGTGTGTATAACCCAAAATTACCACTTTTCCAAAATGACCGACTTCCTGTTGGGTTTGGAATGTGGGTCCTCTGACTTATGTCTGCGTGTGAAACATATGATCAACCTTCTGCATGACCTGTAGGGGTCGCTATCCAGTTAACAGGACACACCCCTGCATGAAAACCATGTGACTTACATTTCTTCTACATCAGACATTTGTGCAAAGTTACAAATGTTTAGGTCAAATAATATGATTCATTGACTCGATTAAAGAAATGCATTTCAATAGGGTCCTCACGGCTAATGACAATAACAATAATATAATAACAATAATAACAGTCTGGAGTAAATTCAGGAATATTGATGTCATGCTAATGAAGTTATGCTAAGCTAAATGACTAATTCATGTTTATTAGGTTTTTGTAATCAGATTACTTCTCATAGATAACGTCAACTGAGACGTCTTCCAACGATATGAACAGACAGAAGAGACACGATTGGTCAGTTTCAGGTTTTATTGGACAAGCTTGTGTTTCCTGTGCGTCCGTCTCTCTAGTCCCCGGTCACGCCTGTGGCGCCGCACACACACCTGCGGCCGTCGTCATCGTCACGACGACAAGGAAACGCCTGGATCACCTGAGCGATGCCACGCGCCACCGCTGAGGAGCTGGCGGCGATGACTCTCCTGGACATCATGTCAAACGCTGAGCCTGAGGACACAAGTGGACCAATTAGAGGAAGTCACGCCCCCCAAGGTGTCGCATCACATTTCAGATACGCACCATCCGTATCCGTGACAACACCACCAGCCTCCTGGACGATGATGGCGGAAGCAGCGATGTCCCAGCAGTGCATCCCGATGTGATAGTAGGCGTCAGCTCCGCCTGTGGCCACCTGACACATGTCGACCGCCGCCGTCCCCAGCGCACGCACGCTGGAACCACACAGACAGACAGGATGTTAAAGAAAAGACACGGCCTGTTATAGTTTAATCTTAAAGAGCACACACACTAAAACAACTAACGACACATGAACACAACAATAACACAAATGAGCTGCAGGTCGTTGCAACGTGACGGAGTATCGGTGGTACAGAAGAATGTGGGCGGAGTCAGGTCTCACCCGTGGACAGGAAGTCTCATTAGTCTGAAGATGTTGGAGGTCATGGTGGACAGAGCGAGGTCGTCCCGCTCCGCCCCGATCTCCGTCACCACCACGCACCTGCTGAGGTCTGATCACACAGGACAGAGGAGTTACAACAAAATTAAAATGGCGACATTTCCACTTGATCACTGTGATGTCATCAGTGTGATGTCACCTTCCTGTCCGGAGGCGTGTAGCGGTTCTCCGTTCAGAAAGGCTCCTCCTCCTCTCTGAGCGTGGAACAGCTTGTCCTCCACACAGCTGTACACAATCCCAAACTCCGTCTGATCGTGACGACAACAACAACAACGATTAGATATCAGTTGACTTCCTGTCTAAGCCCTCTGACCTCTGACCCCCGAGTGACTCTACCTGCTTGTTGACGGCGAAGGCGATGGAAACGGCCACAAATGGAAACCTGTTGAGAAAAAAATAAAATCATGAGGGCTGTTAAAGTAGCTGAGCTCATCCTGGTTTGAGTGAGAGAGTCCAGCTCGGCTGTTCCACTCACACAACTCAGGGGGGAGGAGGAGGGAGTGAAGCCACAGCAGAGAAGAGCAGACTCGTAGCACTGACCTCACACAGCTCAATGTCAGGATCAGAAGCTGCAGAAGTTATTACAAACTCACACGTGCCGTTAATCTTCCTCCACAGCCGACATGTTGTCATTCAGTGAATGAAGAGTCAGAGAACTGGAGTCAGACTGTGGACGTGAATCTGTTTGATATCAGATCTGTTTGAATCACTACACAACGTTTACTGTGAATGAGCATGATGACGTCTGTCCAGGTCTGGACTTGTTGAGCTCCACAGGTTTGAGTCTGTGAGGATCCTCACTAACACTCGTCCTTTATCTCTCAGTGAGACTCTGCCGTCCTGCAGACTCACTACATGCTGAAGTGATTCAGGATTTAAGATCTTTGTGTAGCAAGATGGATCCAGTTTGATCTGCAGCTACACAACCACAGGAAGCAGGGGCCGGTTTTTCAAAAGTAATCTGATCGGATTACGGCTGTCGGATTGGATCAAATCTTGAAAATGGGTATTTCAAAAGAAAAAAAGGATTCAGAAATTGGATTGGATCACGTAATCTAATCTTGTTGTTGATCCGGATCAAACCTTGAGTTTGGGTTTTTCAAAACTTTGTGGTAGGATTGGGATCATTGTGATCCCAAAAATCAGGATTAAACTGATCCCAGCAGGAGGGTGGATTCATGGAGGATCTCAGTAATAAAACTAGGTAACTAAAATTGGTTAGTTAAATAATACAACATTTATATCATGCATTTTACAGTATTTATATTTATTAATCAATTTCACTTGAATTGTTCAACAGGAAGTACATAATGTAGGTAGGCTATGTAGGGCAACAAAAGACCACGCTGAAGCCAAGAACAGCCAAACAGGCACCAACCCATATAAGAGGGTGAATACACAGACATAGTCCTTGATATTATTGGAGGTGAAAAGTCGGAAGCTCTGCATGGGATCCAAGATGTTGCAGAGGATGGTGAGCCTGTGATGACAGCAGAAAGTGAGCCTTCTTCAGAAACATTTATTCTTAATCTCAGGCCTGTAATCGAGGGAGAAGGTCAATCACAGGTGGAGCCAGAAGGCCTAGTTCCCACAGGACCCCCAGAGAGAGGCTCAAAGCACCCAAAGAAAGATGACGCCTATAAGGTACTTCTGCAAAAAGAGACAGAAAGGGCAGAAGTACAGATCCATCTAGCAGAGGAACAGCTTATTCTTGCCCGACGAAGCAGATGATGATGATGAAGAAGAAGGAGAACTCATAAGAAGAACTACTCATAACAAGAACTAAGAAGTAATTTATTTTGTTAAGTATTGGACATTTAAGCCTTTTTTTTATCCAGTTCAATTCAATAAATCTTTGTTTGAAACCTGTTCGAAACATCCATAATGTATTTGTGTGTAAAGTATGTATTTATTTATTTATTTGTTGTAGGTCTCAGATGAGTGGACTGCCTGTTTCCAAGAAATGGACAATGGAGGGGGATGTTTATATTGTTTGTTTGCTGTTCCGTTCAGTCCTATTTTCTGTTCAAATAAAGCATATTGGAGTGACCCCACACTATTCGACCTGTTGTTCTTTACATAGCTACATTGTGATAGTCCCATTTAGACCACAGGTAAACCAGATTTGGTAATCCTGAAAAGTTTGAATCCGGATCAGAGTAATCCAATCCCACATTGCTTTGAAAAACCAGTATAAAAATAAAATGGGTTACGTGATCCTGGATAGCAGAAAAAGAGATTTCCAAATCTGGATCAGTTTGATCCAGATTAGAACTTTTGAAAAACCGGCCCCTGGAGTTCACACCAAGTCAATCAGGTTCTACACACGAGTAACTACGGTTCTCAGAGTAGTAACTGTGTGTGTGTGTGTGTGTGTGTGTGTGTGTGTGTGTGTGTGTGTGTGTGTGTGTGTGTGTGTGTGTCACCTGTGGACAAAGTTGACGGTTCCGTCGATGGGGTCAATGATCCAGGTGGGGGCGTCACTGAGCTCCACACGTTCACCTGCAGCTACAGACTCCTCCCCAATGAACCTGAGGGTCATAGGTCAAAGGTCAGGTTCTTTCCAATCAGAATTAATTTGAGGACCCGAGAGAACAGAGAGAACAGAGAGAACAGACAGAACCTGTGCAGTGGATATCGGTTCTTGATGGCATCGATCAGGAGCTTCTCCACTCGTTCATCAGTTTCCGTCACCAGATCAGCTGGAGAACTTTTCAGTTTCACTTCCTTCTGCTGCTGAATCGCAGACAAGACGACCTGAGAGCAACAATTCATCATGAAGGCTCTTTGTCTAATAAGTTTAATTAAGTTCAATTAAATTTGATAAAGTTTTGATGAGGTTTATCAACATCAGGACAGAAAGTTCACACGTCTCTTGTTTGCACTAACATGTAGAACTTTGTATTTTGTCTTTTTGAAGCTAAAGTAATTACGTGATTCTTGTTGTTCTGGGTTTGTATTATTGTGAGTCGCTTTGAATAAAGGCGTCAGCTAAATTAGATGTAATGTAATGCAATGTAATTAAGTTTAATTAAGTTTGAAAAGTGTCTCAGTGACATCATCATGGACACCTGCTCTGATTGGTCGTGTGGACCTTTGGAGCCAGTGCTGTGTTCTGATTGGCTGCTGCCTCTCTTACCTCACTAGCCTGTTTGGCCACAGTCAAGCCGAAGTTCAAACAGTCGCTCCAGTCGGCCATGATGACGGACAGATCGAAATGTGACAGAGTGAGACCTCCTGTCAGACAGAGAAGCAGAGCACCATCATGAGAAAGAGAAAATCATGACGTGAAAACAAAGACGGGAAGAGAAACAAAAGATGGATGACGACAATGAAACAATAGAACCAGTTGGAACAATAGAAACAATAGAACCAGTAGAACAATAAAAACAATAGAAACAATAGAAACAATAGAACCAGTAGAAACAATAGAAACAATAGAAACAATAGACACTATAGAACCAGTAGAACCAGTTGAAACAATAGAAACAATAGAAACAATAGAACCAGTAGAACAATAAAAACAATAGAAACAATAGCACCAGTAGAACCAGTTGAAACAATAGAAACAATAGAAACAATAGAAACAATAGAACCAGTTGAAACAATAGAAACAATAGAACCAGTAGAACAATAAAAACAATAGAAACAATAGAACCAGTTGAAACAATAGAAACAATAGAAACAATAGAACCAGTAGAACAATAAAAACAATAGAAACAATAGAAACAACAGAACCAGTCGTACCAGTAGAACCAGTTGAAACAATAGAAACAATAGAAACAATAGAAACTATAGAAACTATAGAACCAGTCGTACCAGTAGAACCAGTTGAAACAATAGAAACAATAGAAACTATAGAACCAGTAGAACCAGTTGAAACTATAGAACCAGTAGAACCAGTAGAACCAGTAGAACCAGTTGAAACAATAGAAACAATAGAAACTATAGAACCAGTAGAACCAGTTGAAACTATAGAACCAGTAGAACCAGTAGAACCAGTAGAACCAGTTGAAACAATAGAAACAATAGAAACTATAGAACCAGTAGAACCAGTTGAAACTATAGAACCAGTCGTACCAGTAGAACCAGTTGAAACAATAGAAACAATAGAAACAATAGAAACTATAGAACCAGTAGAACCAGTAGAACCAATAGAAACAATAGAAACAATAGAAACTATAGAAACAATAGAAACAATAGAAACAATAGAAACTATAGAAACAATAGAAACAATAGAAACTATAGAACCAGTCGTACCAGTAGAACCAGTAGAACCAATAGAAACAATAGAAACAATAGAAACTATAGAAACAATAGAACCAATAGAAACAATAGAAACAATAGAAACTATAGAACCAGTCGTACCAGTAGAACCAGTAGAAACATTAGAAACAATAGAAACAATAGAAACAATAGAAACAATAGAACCAATAGAAACAATAGAAACAATAGAAACTATAGAACCAGTCGTACCAGTAGAACCAGTAGAAACATTAGAAACAATAGAAACTATAGAAACAATAGAAACAATAGAAACAATAGAAACAATAGAAACTATAGAAACAATAGAAACAATAGAAACTATAGAACCAGTAGAACCAATAGAAACAATAGAACCAGTCGTACCAGTAGAACCAGTAGAAACATTAGAACCAATAGAAACAATAGAAACTATAGAAACAATAGAAACAATAGAAACAATAGAAACAATAGAAACTATAGAAACAATAGAAACAATAGAAACTATAGAACCAGTAGAACCAATAGAAACAATAGAACCAGTCGTACCAGTAGAACCAGTAGAAACATTAGAACCAATAGAAACAATAGAAACTATAGAAACAATAGAAACAATAGAAACAATAGAAACAATAGAAACTATAGAAACAATAGAAACAATAGAAACTATAGAACCAGTCGTACCAGTAGAACCAGTAGAACCAGTAGAACCAATAGAAACCTGCTGAGTGAAGACTCTAATGGACAGAAGGTTTGTCGTCTGAACTTCTCTTTATAGAACAAACAGCCAATCAGAGCTCTTGTCCCGCCTGCTGCCACAAATCCAACCAATAGAAACGATGCCTGTATCAGAAGGCCCCTCCCCCTCACATCGTCCTCTCTCCTCATCTATTGTTGCTGAGGGCGGGGCTAGCTCACCTGCAGTGTGTGTGTGTGTGTGTGTGTGTGTCTAATACAACTTTGTGAGTGTGTGTGTGTCTATTACATCTTTGTGTGTGTGTGTGTGTGTGTGTATAATACAACTTTGTGAGTGTGTGTGTGTGTCTATTACATCTTTGTGTGTGTGTGTGTGTGTGTGTGTGTGTCTAATACAACTTTGTGAGTGTGTGCGTGTGTCTATTACATCTTTGTGTGTGTGTGTGTTTGTCTAATACAACTTTGTGTGTGTGTGTGTCTATTACATCTTTGTGCGTGTGTGTGTTTGTCTATTACAACTTTGTGTGTGTGTGTGTGTGTGTCTAATACAACTGTGTGTGTGTGTGTATAATACAACTTTGTGTGTGTGTGTCTATTACAACTTTGTGTGTGTGTGTGTGTGTTTGTCTATTACAACTTTTTGTGTGTGGGTGTGTGTGTGTCGAATACATTTTTTCGTGCATGTGTGTGTCTAATACAACTTTGTGTGTGCGTGTGTGTCTATTACATCTTTGTGTGTGTGTGTGTGTGTGTGTCTATTACAACTTTGTGTGTGTGTGTGTCTATTTCATCTTTGTGTGTGTGTGTGTGTCTAATACAACTGTGTGTGTGTGTGTGTATAATACAACTTTGTGTGTGTGTGTCTATTACAACTTTGTGAGTGTGTGTGTGTCTATTACATCTTTGTGTGTGTGTGTGTGTCTAATACAACTTTGTGAGTTTGTGTGTGTCTATTACATCTTTGTGTGTGTGTGTGTGTTTGTCTATTACAACTTTGTGTGTGTGTGTGTGTCTATTTCATCTTTGTGTGTGTGTGTGTGTGTGTGTGTCTAATACAACTGTGTGTGTGTGTGTGTGTATAATACAACTTTGTGTGTGTGTGTCTATTACAACTTTGTGAGTGTGTGTGTGTCTATTACATCTTTGTGTGTGTGTGTGTTTGTCTAATACAACTTTGTGTGCGTGTGTGTGTCTATTACATCTTTGTGTGTGTGTGTGTGTTTGTCTATTACAACTTTGTGTGTGTGTGTGTCTATTACATCTTTGTGTGTGTGTGTGTGTGTGTCTAATACAACTGTGTGTTTGTGTGTGTGTATAATACAACTTTGTGTGTGTGTGTCTATTACATATTTGTGTGTGTGTGTGTTTGTCTAATACAACTTTGTGTGTGTGTGTGTGTGTCTATTACATCTTTGTGTGTGTGTGTGTGTGTTTGTCTATTACAACTTTGTGTGTGTGTGTGTGTGTGTCTATTACATCTTTGTGTGTGTGTGTATGTGTGTCTAATACAACTGTGTGTGTGTGTATAATACAACTTTGTGTGTGTGTCTATTACAACTTTGTGTGTGTGTGTGTGTTTGTCTATTACAACTTTGTGTGTGTGGGTGTGTGTGTGTCGAATACATCTTTTCGTGCATGTGTGTGTCTAATACAACTTTGTATGTGTGTGTGTGTCTATTACATCTTTGTGTGTGTGTGTGTGTGTGTGTGTCTATTACAACTTTGTGTGTGTGTGTGTCTATTAAATCTTTGTGTGTGTGTGTGTGTGTGTCTAATACAACTGTGTGTGTGTATAATACAACTTTGTATGTGTGTGTCTATTACAACTTTGTGTGTGTGGGTGTGTGTGTGTCGAATACATATTTTCGTGCATGTGTGTGTCTTATACAACTTTGTGTGTGTGTGTGTGTCTACTAATACAACTTTGTGTGTGTGTATAACACCAAATCATAATATACATTATCTCAAGGCTCTTTACATAGAAGGTCAAGATCTTAAAAGTTATAGAGTATCTAGAACCAGTGTGTGTGTGTGTGTGTCAGTATCAGAACAGTCTGTGTGTGTGTGTGTGTGTCAGTACAAGACATTTGTGTTGTCCTCACTTTGAATGGACTGAGAGTTAAGACTTGGTTCTAGGTCAGATTTAGGTTTGGGTAACAGTTACACTAACACAAAAAGATAAATCTAAACAAAACAGTTTGAACTGTGGGATGAGATCAGAATCTTCTCGGAGGAAGAAAGTAACAAACTATCAAGTTTAACAACAACTTGCTTCTGAAACTTTACCTCACTGACAAACTGAAACTAAACAAACCAAATCTGCAGATTCAGCTGATAAATCACCTTATTCTCACCAGAGGTCAGAGGTCAACAAGCTGCAGTGGGTGTGACCGCTCAGCTCTCACATCCAACACGTCTCAGACGTAGTTCACAGGTTAATAAGAAACAACAGTTCATTGATCTCATCTCTGATTCGTCAGTTTGATTCCTAGGAGCTGGTACTGGCCACACCCCTTCCTACCTGTGTGAGACGGGACTTCCTGTCAAGACAAACTACACCTGAACGCTGCTGTCACCCCCCCGACGTCTCATGTCCCCAATGCACCGGACACTTGTCCAATCGGTTTGGACTCAACTCGGCAAAATGTTTTTAATCATAGGTCTCTGTGTTTCCTGCTTGTTTAACTATTTATTGACTCATTTTAAAATTGACCAAATGATTTGTTTTTCGATTGCTCTGCCCTGGACAAAGATATTTCACTTTGCAGTTTTAGTGTTTGGTTTGAAAATGACAAAATAAATTCTAGTAAAACTTTAGTTCAAGTCAAAGCTCTGATTGGCCGTCAGAGAAATGCACTCTGACGACACACACACACTTCTGATACTGAAACACAAACACACACACACTTCTGATACTGAAACACAAACACACACACACTTCTGATACTGAAACACAAACACACACACACTTCTGATACTGAAACACAAACACACACACACTTCTGATACTGAAACACAAACACACACACACTTCTGATACTGAAACACAGACAAACACACACTTCTGATACTGAAACACAAACACACACACACTTCTGATACTGAAACACAGACAAACACACACTTCTGATACTGACACACATACAAACACACACTTCTGATACCGAAACACAAACACACACACACGCACCAATGAACAGTTAAGATTGTGGGATATCGTGTCATCTCCATGGTAACGAGGTCGACACGACATTGATAAAAGAGAAACGACATCATGTGACAAAGAGTTTCTGATAAAAAGTCAGAATCACAAGAACAAAACGTTTTATTTCATGTTTACGTTGCAGATTCTTTCTATGACCTTTGACCCAGAGTCAGTCAGATTTGTGAACACAGCTTCTGTGGCTCCACCCCCACACTGGACACGCCTTCCTAACGTAACGTGGTTCGTAGAGTCACGATGTCGTTATGACGACATCAGCAGCAGAAGAAAAATCTGATTCAAAGTTATGGATGTTTAATCAGTTGTGTGTGATGGCGACCGACTGAGGAGCAGGTTCACACCTGCTGCAGGTGGTGATGTCATCAGCTCGTGGTTAAACCAATCAGAGCCGCAGCTTCTTCCAGAGCGTTCGGCTGAGGAAGTGGGCGTCGAGCTGAGAGAGAGTCGAGCTGTGATTGGCGTGTGTGTTGGGAGAGTTGTCGTGTTGACACACAGGAATTCATCTGCTATGCTTCATCTTGGTGACCTTCTCCTTCCTCTTCTTCACGTGTTTAGGGACCTTGTTTTTTCTTTTTTCTCTCTGAGCTTCTTTCACCGTCTTCTTCTTCTCCTGAAACAAGATCCCTGTTAGTTTTCATTTCAAAGACTCAAAGACTCAAAGACTCAAAAGTACAAGAGTCAAAAACCTTTTTGTCCATCGGAGTTTCCTCCTTCTTCTCCTGGCCAGCTGTCTCCTCCTCCTCCTCCTCCTCCGCCTTCTCCTCCTCCTCATCAGAAGAAGAAGAGGAGGATGATGATGATGATGAATGCTTGTCCTCCAGGAGAGCAGGAACCTGAGGAGACGTAAAACAGTCAGGCTAAGCTAGGCTAAGCTAAGCTAGGCTAGGCTAAGCTAGGCTAGGCTAGGCTAGGCTAGCACTGGTGTGAGGGGACGTACCGTCTGAACTCCTGACAGATCCTTCTTCAGTCCAGTGAGCGTCTGATACAAGATCTGAAGAAAAAAAGATCTTCATCACCACCATCGTATTCATCAGCATCATCATCATGAAGTGACAGAACGCTGACTCACGTTGTGGTGATGGCTGACCCCCGACTCGTCCTCCGTCGCCCTCATCAGCTCCACGTCTCGCTCGTAGTGACTCACGTCCGTCAGCGTGCGCGGGATGAACGTGTTCTTAAACACCTGAGAGGGAAGAGGGGTCAAAGGTCACAGACAGGTGGTTATTAATGTAACCACCTGTGGGGGGGGGGGGCGAAGAAGACCACCGCCGCATTTCAACGACGACTGACTTTACTCGGTAATATATGGGAGGAGCTTATTATGAAACTGAGTTTGACACATGAGATCAGAGCGGCCGCCACAGTGGAGCTGATGAATGAAAACCGTTATGAAACATCACGTGACCTCCTCGTTGACTCGGTCCTGATCCGAGCGCTGGTCGCACGTCCGCTCGGACGCGATCACCATCGCCTGGAGACACACACACACGTCAACAAACCATCAGATTCCCTCTGGACAAGGTGTCTGTGGATCAAGACGTTTCTGTGCAGGAGGAGTTCCGACCTTCTCCAGGTACTGGTCCATGTTGTGCCAGGTGATGGACAGGTCGGTGATGAAGTCGAACAGCTCTCTGACCGTCATCACCGCCACGCCGCGCCTCCCAAAGAACTCTGGGAAACACAAGTCACGCACAGTCAGTTTCCTGAAGAGCCACGGGAATCCTCTCATCTCTTCAAGTGAAGACGGCGAGCGTCACCGTTCACGTTGCTGCAGTCCTTCCTGAGGAACTCCAGAGCGTGAGGATGATCGTGTTCCACCGACTGCGACACGTCGATGATGTAAGCGTCTCCGTCGTGGTACCTGCGCTCAGGCGACAAGACACAAACCATCTGGAGTTTGACAAGTTCTATTAAAGGAGCAGGACCACATTAGGATCTTAATTCTAGAGAAATTTCACAGGAAGTTTTATTTTGAAGAGCTGTGTGTGGTGCGTGTGTCCTCTGGTGGGCGTGGTCTCTTACAGCATGTTGAACTCGCTGAGGTCGGCGTGGACGAGTCGAGCTTCTTGGAACATCTTCCTCATGTTCTGTAGAACCTGCAGGTAGAGCTCACGAGCCTTCGACTCCGAGAACGAAGCGTTCTTCAGCAGAGGAGCCGGCCTGATCAACACAGGATCCAACATGACATCACTCACATTAATCTGTTCGGCCAATAACTCAAGAACCGACGGGTTCTTACGTGTCGTCTGTTCCAATGAAGCTCATCAGCAGAACGTGACTCCTGAGCAGCAGAGGTTCTGGACTCGGGATTCCTGCCGTCTGCAGCCTGCAACACACACACTGGTCAGTTCTACTGGGTTCTATTACACCAGGTTCTACTGGGTTCTATTACACCAGGTTCTGCTGGGTTCTATTAAATCAGGTTCTACTGGGTTCTATTACACCAGGTTCTACTGGGTTCTATTACACCAGGTTCTGCTGGGTTCTATTACACCAGGTTCTACTGGGTTTTATTACACCAGGTTCTACTGGGTTCTATTACACCAGGTTCTACTGGGTTTTATTACACCAGGTTCTGCTGGGTTCTATTACACCAGGTTCTACTGGGTTTTATTACACCAGGTTCTGCTGGGTTCTATTACACCAGGTTCTGCTGGGTTCTATTAAATCAGGTTCTACTACACCAGGTTCTACTGGGTTATATTACACCAGGTTCTACTGGGTTCTATTACACCAGGTTCTACTGGGTTTTATTACACCAGGTTCTGCTGGGTTCTATTACACCAGGTTCTACTGGGTTTTATTACACCAGGTTCTACTGGGTTCTATTACACCAGGTTCTACTGGGTTCTATTACACCAGGTTCTACTGGCCTCTTAACGCTGACATTTGGTTTGGCTGGGTTCTAAATGACACTGTTCCTGTGTGTTAATGTGGTTTCTACTGTGTTCTACAGGTTCTGACCTGATGAGGTTCCTCATCTCCTTCTCCGCCCAGGTCCTCACCATCTTCCTGGGGTTCCCTTTGCAGTAACCGTGACGGAACCTGGAAGCAACAGAAGAGTTTAGAACCCTGTTACTGTACACAGGGCGCGGTGATATGGCCTAAAACTAAAATTGTGATATTTTTAGGCTAGATATATCTTTATATATTTACACGCATATTCCACCTACCTCATTTATATGAAGCATCCTGTGACAATTTTTCTATATTTATTCCAGCATCTCTACTCTACTCTACAATATACTTTATTATCCCTGTGTATTCTGCACCATTGGACTATTTCTCCATTTCATTGTCATGTTGTTGTGTTTTATGTCCATATATACATACATTTGCATATATATTTATATTCATACTTGTACATAGTAGTTTTTTGTTGTTAATTTTCTATTTCTATACGTTGAGAGCAACGGAAAAACTCCTTGTGTGTCTACACATACGTGGCCAATAAAGCTAATCCTGTCCACAGGAAGTGGCTAAGCTAGCAGAGGTTAGCAACTCTGGGCTCTTCCCTTCTCTCTCTCTCATGTTCTATGTGTCTCTTCCATCCTGATACTGAAGGTTCACTCCACAAGCCGCGACACATCGAGTATATTCCATATATCACCAACCACTAACTGAACACAAACAAGTGTGTAGTTGATGTGTGGACTTTTTTTTCCTGTGTTTAATACGTCTCATAAACTCTCGAGCGAATCAAACAAACTAAATAAAATAAATAAGTTTCCAATAGTACATTTTAAATGTTTATCTTACTCTTTAAATGTAGAAATAACTTGTCTTAGTTTGTGTTGTGATGCTTGTGTTTACATTTACACAAACAGTCGCACAGACCGACTCACCGAAACTCTCCACTGACGTATTTGTCTCGGTCTTTGAACAGCAGGATGGACGTCTTGTAGATCTTGATGGCGCGGCGTTCTCCGGCCGATGTGCTGGCGTGATAAACGTTCGCCTGAAATCACATCACCTGTTTGTGACTTCCTGTTCCTGACATTTAACTGATCACCTCACGAGCGACTGGTTGAAAGAACACAGTCATCACAATGAGGGCTAACATGTGGAAGCTAAGCTAACCAGGTTAAATGTCTGTGGCTAACCTGGGTTACCACTAACTCCACCCAAATGAAATTCAATGAACTGAGAACGAATGTGAAGTTATGTCACATGACAGGTTTACAGGTGAGAATAATCCATCGTCCAATCACATTGCAGCTGTGATCCACCTGATCAGGAAACATTCAGATCATGTGTTGAAGCTGAAATCTGATCAATATATAATCAATAATATTGAGGACACATTAAAAGTATTCATAAACGGGACATTTGAAATGTGGAGATATGTTTTTTCATGGTGAGATCTGTGACTTGATGAGTGACCTCTGACCTCCTTCCCGGTGCTGATGCAGCCGCTGATTTCACAGATCGCTCCACGACTCAGCATCTTAAACAGAATCATCCGAGTCCGAGGATCTAAAACCTGCAGGAGAAGAAGAAGAGACCATCAATAAACATGGATTATCTGCTGGTTATTGATCCTTCAGGTCAGGAGGTTTCCTTCATTCATCCTGATGTCATCATGGTTTGAAGTGGATTTCAAACTAAAACAAATGAAACTATCTTTACATTCCCTAAGGCCTTTTCTAAATAAAAGCGTGTGCAGCTCACCTGTTCGACTGTGGCTCGATCTGATTTGTCCTTCACTCTGTACCTGTAGAGAGTAGCCAATCAGATGGTGAGTCAAAGTCACATGACCTGATGAAATCAACATTCAGATAAAAGCGTACGTACGTGTTAGCGTCTTTCTGTTTCTGCATCATCGTCACTTTATTGATCACAGAGTCTGCGTAGTTCAGTTTGTCTGAAACAAAGTGATCAGAACAAACTCATGATCAATATTTATTGATTTTCAGCAACAAACTCTGATCAGTTCAGGTCTGAGCAGGAGAATCAAATCACCCAGGTTGATCTTGTGCTCGTATTTCCTCAGAGCTTTGTCTGAAGGCGTCGACGACGGCAGATTCTTATTGGACGGATTCTGTCTGTTGGACTGAAGACAAACAAAGAGTCAGAACCAGCAGCTGACCCGTCACCAATCAGCATCACTGGTCAGGTGATCAGACCTGACAGTTGAGGGACATCCTGTTGTATCTCTTGGTCAGATTTCCTCCTGAATGCCATGCCCACTCTTCATCTTCATCTTCATCATCATAGTCCTCCTCCTCCTCCTCCTCCTCCTCCTGTTGATGTGGCGGCTGCAGAGTGACATCACTGACCTCAGTCCGGACAGCAGACGCCTTGGATTGGTCGCTACAAACCAGCGGGAACAAAAAACAATGTGGTTGCCAGGTGATTGAGCAGTCTTGACCTCTGACCTTAGACCCGGTCAACATATCCAGGATATCTTCCAGTGATCCAGCTGAACTTAGGTCACATGGAGCCGTGTTACCATGGTGATCTACTCA